>NC_137014.1:27864665-27869665 GCF_032717465.1 Coenobita brevimanus | reverse complement strand
CCACTATATTGTCTCCATTAACTGGGTGTTCTTTTTTCTTGCATTCTGGGACATAGCTCACCCAATACCGGGGTAAAAAGTAAATTAATAAATAAATACAATGATTAGCAGTAAATCATCTACTAAGGAAGAGGTGTCAGAGAGCCTTCTTATCAGACAAGCATATGGGTTCCAACGTTTTAAAACCTTTGCCGTGTGTCACAATGAAAGCATTATAACAGTGCACTATAATCAAGGAATTCCAAATCTTTGTTATTGTTGGTGTGTTGCATGTTTTGACATTGCTGTGCTAAATATATAATGAGAGCTGTTGTGGATAATATATACATTTATGTAATGTCTCATGTTAACCTTAGCTTGGTAGTCACCGCTGTAGTGTGTTTTAAGTTTCCTGGCAAAGGTTCTCCTCCCCTTTTGCTTATGATTGGCTGATAAAATTGTGGAAAAGTATGTTGAGCTAGTCTCTCTCTCTCTCTCTCTCTCTCTCTCTCTCTCTCTCTCTCTCTCATTTCACCTGGTTGTATGTACACTTATGTGACAGTGACGGTTTAGTGGGTTTTAATGGTTTTACTAGATGTGACCCAGAATGATGTACATCCAAGGAGTGGTTGGGGTGGTTGTACTTCACATAATGCCACATGGGAGCAAATGACTGGTCACTCTCACCATAAATATGTGAAGTAAGTAGCCTGCCTAGGTCCCAAATGCTTCTGATGGGGCAGTGAAAAATTGGGTGATAGATAATGTCACTGTGAACCTTGCATCCTCATCCTAATCGCCTAGCCCAGTATTATTCCATCAAGATTATAGGGGCTTAGCTACCTGTTCCAGTCCTTGAAGATGTGACTGACCAGTTGCTGATCCATTGGCAACATCAGCAGTAAACCTTAAGCGTTTCTCAGCATTAGACCCTTGTGGGCTACATCTGTTTGGAGCACCTTGACCAAGTTAGACCACAAGGCATTGCAAAAATTGGATCACTTTCCATGCCCGGTAGAATAAATTTGTAATCCCTTGTCAAACAAAATCAGTCACAGAATATGTTGATGGGGAAAAAAATGATGAATAATGTCTGTGATGAATTTCAGCTTCATCCCTTCTCTTATACCCTTTAATCCAGTGATGTATTTGTTTCTGTTTATTCTATCTCCAGAATTGTTTAGCTAAGAGAGACTTTCTAGACTGGAGGGGCTAGATATAGCCTTTTGCAACTCTTAACCCGTGGATTGCGAGCCACAGCTCAGGCTGGGTAGCACCACGTTGCGAGCTACAGCTCTGGCTGTGCTGGCCATGCGTCACTGCTAACTACACCACCCCTACTCAGACTTAGCACGGCACTACACAAAGATGGAGAGAGGGAGATTTTTTTTTTTTTTTCACCAGATGGTGCCCTGGATATTTATCTTCAAGTTTATAATAAACAAAAAACAATTTTTTTTTTTTCATTACTCCCTCACTTAAACTTACGCATGGCCCTATGCAAAGACAGAGAGGAGATTATTTTTTTCACCAGATGATGCCGATGCCCTGGATGTTTATCTTCAAGTATATAATAAACAGAAACTAAAAAAAAAAAAAAAAAAAAATATTAATTTTTTGTGCACCACGGGGTAGGAAAAAGAAAAGGTACAGTACTTGCGCAATCCACAGGTTAACTGCGAGAGATTGTTCCAAAGCTGAATAAAATCATCAGGCAGTAACAAATATAAAATGGAAAAATACATCATTGGAGAGAATGGGTCAAGTGGGAATAAGGATGATGATGATCATGTAGCCCGTTAAGATTCACCCAATCTTATCTCGGCATTCAAGTTAAGGCCACAGCTCAGTTTTGTTAAAGTAGTTAAGATTCACCCAATCTTATCTCGGCATTCAAGTTAAGGCCACAGCTCAGTTTTGTTAAAGTAATGAATGGACTGTAGTTCTGATGCTCGTATAGGAGGCTGAAGAAAAGAGAAAAATGAACTGAACTGAAGTGGGATTCTCAGACATATTTACAATTCATTCTCTGTTGTAACTGAGATATGTTACTGTAAGGAAGAAATGCATTTTTTTTCTTTTTCCATCCTGGAAAACAAAACAACTGAAGATAATTTTCCTCATAACTAAGAATTGCTTTGGTTGGAAAAAGAAGTAACGTGAAATTTTGTATTGCACTTGACATTTTGTAAAAAATATATGTACATACATCATCTACTCATATACTGTATATCTTTATCTGTATCTATCTATCTGTCTGTCTATCTATCTCTCTATATCTAGCTATCTATCTATCTGTCTATCTATCTATCTATATATATTAGATCAGTAAATTTTAAAAACTACAACAGGGAATTGATCAAAGGTTTGTTTGTGTATCTTAGTCCTGCATGTTACTGACAGAACGTACTTCTTTGGTTATAAGAGGCTTTTTTAACACCTCTTCCTTAGTGATTTATTTTCCTTAGGACACTAGTATTGTACAATGAAGGTCTGCACGGACCAAGCTGCAAGCCTTATAAAAGGAACAATTTACATTGGTTATAAAACAGCGACTCAGGTGAGGTAAATAACCTTACAAGGAATCAGTCCAGCTGGGGTTAATATGAACATAGACTGTCAAAATAACATAGAAGAGGTGTTAGGGAGCCTTCTTAACCAACAAGAATAACAGCCACAATCCTTATGACAGCATTGTTTTTTTATATTTCAGTTTTTTGCTGTGTAGTGTACCTAGTCATAATCATCATATAATCTGTATGGTAATCCGCTAGTCTACCATAGTCTTTAAATACTGTATAGCTTGCCTGATGTGTAATGTGCATTATGAAAATTACCTTATGATATTAATGCCTTCAGCCTGAGGTGGTTTCTTCTTAAGTACAATAAAAATAATCTTGTGGTTGCAAGAGTAAAATAAAAAAGATTCCCATACTGAAGGGGATGTTGGATAGTTCTGTCTAACCTCTTCATTTTGCAATTTGTCTCAAGTTGGGAAAAAGGCAGCAAGAATGAAGTGGAAAAGACTGGTACTGAAGAGGTTAGTAAATAATTCTCTCCCCCTTGCAACATACAAAGTCTCAAGTTGAAAAAGGAAAAATCACAAGGTGGTAACAAGAATAAAATAAAAAGAAACATCATCAGGGTGAAGCAATTGTAACTCATCCCGAGACTTGCCAGTTTTATGTAATATTAGTTTGGCAGACATTTGCATTCTCTTTTCACATTTTGGTTCCAAGTTCTTAGAGATTAGTATGTAAATTGTGTTCATAAACTTAGTTTATTCATGGATTTTTTTTTTTTCTGTTGCATGTCCTGAAGGAGTGTAGAACTTAACAGTTCTTTATGCTTTAGTTTGATACTCCTTGAGTTTGATACATTGTACATCATATAAGAAGTTGTTACCTGTTATTGTTTTATATGTCAATTTGAATCTCCAAGAGGTGATTAGAGGTTTTTAATCATGTAAAGCCACAATGGGCCCAGGTCAGTCACGTATCCTTAAATGTTCTGGCTTGTGTACATCACAAGAGGCAATATAGAAGTGGATGTTGCTGTCATGAATTTGTATACAGTATCTCTCTCTCTCTCTCTCTATATATGTATGTACTGTATATTGTCCTTCTGCCTACGGGTGACTTTACACTCCCTCTTCTGTCTTTCTTTCCTTCATTCTTTCCACTTCCTTCAGCCTGTGGGTGACCCTACACTGAGTGACAAGCCAAATGGTTTCCTGTGTACCAGGAAGCCATTTACTACGCTGGGTGGTAACCATATAACCAAATTTTGGCGCCTGGTGGTTTAATGGGTAATTATTGCACTCCAATTGCATTGAGCCGGTGAAGGTGTATATCCAAGAGGCGGTTGGGGTTGATTGTCCATGTAATGCCACTCAGGGATGAGTGAGGCTGGTCACTCTCATCTTAAATGTCGGGACCAACTGCCTAGCCCCGGGCTCCTACACCCTTCATAGGGCAATGTAGGATTGGATGATGGATGGATGGAATAAATATATTTATCATCATCATCATCCGGACCTCCTTTCCCACCTTAGGGCAGGGTGAGGAGTAGCAATGTCCAGACAGCCCAAATTTGCCCAGTCCAATGGGCCACTCTTCCATTCACACACCATTCAAGCCCCCGGAATCTTGGCTCTATCTGATACACCAAAAACATTCATCATGTTCTGTAGCTTCACGTACACATATCCAATAGAGTCAGTCTGGATGCTGTCACGTTAAAAAGGGATGCCAAATTCCTGATCATGTGCTTCTCCTCACAATATTCATCCAGCCAGCTCGATCTCTTGTTAGTTCCCTAGCCTTAATGACTTCCAAACATCTCTTCCTCACACACTCATCCACCATATCCTTCCACCTTCTTGGCCTACCTCACCTCCTTCCTCCTTCAGATTTGCTCAGATATACCTTTTTCACCACTCTGTTGTTATCCATTCTCTCCACATGACCATACCATCTTAGTACATTCTCTTTGATTCTGGTGTCCACAGACTTTCACACTCCACATCTTGCATGAATCACACTATTTCATATCCTATCCACTCTCTGTACTCCACATACATTTACGCAGCAGTCCCATCTCCACTGCTCTCACTCTTGACTTTTCTTTTTCATGCCACACCATAGTCTCACATCCATATGTTAAGGTTGACACTAACATTCCTTCATGCAAGCCTCATGCTGCTGCAGCACTTAAGCCTCCATTTCTTATCAAGGCCTGAATTGCATCAGTTACTTTCTTTCCTTGTGTCACTCTACTTTCCACTTCTTTTGCATATAATATATATATATATATATATATATATACAGTACAATCCCAGCTATCCGGTATCCAGACAAACGGAATACTCAGAAAAACGGGAAAATTCAAGGGCTGGTAAAAATGTCAGTAAGTTATAACTGTGTGCCAGTTTGAATGGACCGCCAAACCGCCGTTTGATCGTGTCACGCGAGGCTGGGTGAAGTCAGACAAAGCGAGGTGAAGGCATTTCCGGCTAATGT
>NC_137014.1:27584665-27859665 GCF_032717465.1 Coenobita brevimanus | reverse complement strand
TTCAACATAGATTCTCAGTAAGGGAAATGTAAACTCAACAAACAGTTCTTTGCCATAATGTGGACCAAAAGGTACAGAATACAGTAATGAAGGTTTTCCACTTCATTTGCATGTTGGCTGTTGCTTTTCTCATGACCTGAGATGTGTACATTTACCACAAAAAAATCAAGACCATTGCATCCTCTGCAATTTGGCCTGTTATATTTCTCATGTTTTGGAGTTGTATTCTCTCTCTCGAGGTTAAAAAAAAAAATCCTACAGTAGCTATAAATTTAGCCTATACAGTAGTAGATCCTCAGTTTATTCAGACCTGATTCCCACTAACCACATTTTGTGCAGAGATGTAAACCCTGACCTGGACCAGTAAATGTTGGGGGGGTGGGGGCTGTGTGGGAAAATCCCATAAGTCAGCCCCCTCAACCCCAACCAGCCCCAACCTCCACCACCCCCCTGGTTCCACTTTCAGACCATGTAGAGGCGTGCCCGCCCCACCCACAATTAACAAAACAGCATCTTTTTGAAGGACTTTGCTAAAACAAATAGTCATAAGCCAGCATGACTAAAATCATGGTACATGAAGTGATCCGTTCAACAAACCTCCTCCCCCACTCCCGTACACACACACACACACACACACACATACACAGGAGCCACCAAAGAGAGCAGACGTGGGCCGACAGCGCTCCATACCGAGCCAACATGGCCAGTGGTCATTACCTAAATTAGTATCTTTATTGAGTCAAGCTCTGTACAAGGTTAGACTAAATGGTTTTTTATTTAAAAAAAAAAAAAAAAAAAAAAAGTAGTTTAAACAAGACTTGTTCACACAGAAAAGAGAACCGAGTAGCAAAAGAATGCGCTCAATCAGCTGATTGTTTGTTTAAACTACAACTGCCCCAGGGAATGTAAGTACACTGTGCTTTTAGTATTGCAAAATGGCCACATACTTTAGTAAAGCAAATTTGGAAAAGAAAAGGGATAAAGGTAGAAAGCAAGATGATGATTTCTACCAAGAACTGGTTGAAATGGAGACTCACAATAAACTGGTAGAGCTTGTACACAGACTGGAGATGGCTTTCCAGAATGAAATTGATGAAATAAAGAAGCAGATGCACTTGCAAAAGGAAGAAATAGAAAAACTAGGAAGGGAGGTCAACAAGAAAGACAACCATATGTGAACTAACAGTGGAAGTGAGGTAACTTTCCAGAGTGTAATCACCGTGGAGGAGATACAGTACTAAAAAATGCAAAAAAAAAAATGTATGAATAAAAAGATGCCTAACACAAGAGGAACTGGAATTACTGAAAGAGAGGAGGGAGGAAGCAAAAACAAAAAATGAGGGAAGATCAGAAGAGGAGAACACATTTTTTTACAAATAAAGGATTGCAGGTAAGAAAGTGGTACATAAACAGGAGGGAATAAAAAGGAGGAAAGTAGTAGAATCAAGTCATGACAAGTATATAAACAAGATGATGAAGTTGATGTACTCAAATGTAGATAGAATGGTATCTAAATTATTAGAGATGAATGATTACGTCAGAGAAAATGAACCACATATAATATGCCTAACGGAAACAAAATTAACACCATGGGTATCAAATGACATACTAAACTTAGAGGAATATATGGAGAAGAGATAGAAACTTAAAAAAAGGGGGAGGAATTATAATATTAACTAAGAAAAATCTAAAAGGCAATGAAATAAAACTAGATGTACCCTCACAAGTAGAACTGATTGCAGTATAGATCAACACATCTGAAGGGAAAGTAATTGTAGCCAATTTGTACATGCCACCCAGATCAAACACATGGGAAAGAGACGAATATGAGGACCTGGCAAAGAGTACAATTCAGAGTTTAAGAACATTGCTACATAAAATGGAAGAGAAATCAGAAAGAATTATACTAACTGGAGATTTTAATACAAATATAAATTGGAATACTCTAGATATAATAAGCCAAGAAAGCTGTTGGGACCAAAAGCTCCTGGATCTCGTGCAAGAGTTTTTCCTAACGCAACATGTGAGGGAAACCACCAGAAAAAGAGGACTCGATGTACCTTCAATGCTAGATATCATATTTACTAGGCAAGAAAATGATATTGACAGTTTAATATATCACCCTCCACTCGGCAAAAGTGACCATGCAGTACTAAATTGGAACTTCAGGATAGCATATGACATAGGTAACAGCAATGAAAGTAACAAAAAGAGCCTAAACTATAAAAAGGGAAATTATCATGACCTAAAGAAATATTCCTTAGAAGTTGATTGGGAAAATGAGCTTAGAGGACAAGATTTAAATGCTGTATATAAAAAATTCTGTGAATTTTATTAAATAGGAGTCCAGAAGTACATCCCACAGCACAAAGAAGCAGAAAAGAAAATGCAGAAATGGTTCAATACAGAATGTAAAAAATCAAAAGAAAGAAGAGATTTGCTGTGGAATACAGAAGACACAATAGTGAAAGGGCATATAATAACTACAAACAGGCAAGAAACGATTATACAAGAATAAGGTGGGAAGCCCAAAAACAGTTTGAGGAGGATATCATAAATAAAAGTGATCAACCGAAGCTATTTTACAACTACATCAGAAGCAAAACTAAAGTAAAAGACAGAATACAATCCATTACGGATGAGGGAATCACCTATACACAAGAGAAAGATATTTGTGAAGCACTAAATAAGAATTTCCAATCAGTTTTTACAGAAGAAAAAAATTTTGAGAGGGATTATGTGGAACATGCATGCCCACACATACTACCAGATATACAAATATCAGAAGAATACAGGAGTTAAGTAAATCAGACAGAGGAAAAGCAAATGGTCCTGATGAAATTTCATGTTGGGTGCTATAAGAATGTGCAAAGGAGTTAAGTAAACCATTATTTTTAATTTTCAAGAAATTCTTGAGTCAAGGTAAACTACCTGATATTTGGAAGAAAGCAAATATTGTCCCCTTATTCAAGAAAGGGAATAGACAAAATCCACTCAACTACCGACCAGTATCACTGACTAGTGTTGTAAGCAAGGTATTAGAAAAGCTTATAAGAAAAGCTTGGGTAAATCATCTAGAAGAACACAATATGATAACAGAAAGACAGTTTGGTTTCAGAAAAGGAAAATCATGTGTTACTAATCTGTTGAGCTACTATGACAGAGTAACAAACACAATACAGGAAAGGGAAGGATGGGTGGACAATATCTATTTAGATTTCAAGAAAGCTTTTGACACAGTACCACACCAAAGACTTTTATGGAAACTGTACCATCAAGGAGGCATTCGAGGCAAACTGTTTTGTTGGATGCAAGACTTTCTCATAAACAGAGAAATGAGAACAGTACTATGGGGAAACTACTCATCATGGAAAGAAGTGACTAGTGGAGTACCACAGGGTTCGGTGCTGGCACCAATCATGTTTTTAGTGTATATAAATGATATAAACAGTAACACTGGAAATGAAAGCTATCTAAATATGTTTGCAGATGATGCAAAAATACAAAGGAGAATTACTAACACAGACTCTTGTAAAGAGCTACAAGAAGAATTAAATAAACTTCATGAATGGAGTAATACATGGCAAATGGAATTCAATGTGGACAAGTGTCATGTAATCAAGTTTGGTAAAAGTGGAAGAAGACCTGATTGGGATTATAAGTTAGGAAATAAAACCCTATACACATCAGGAAGAGAGAAAGACCTAGGTGTTCTTATAAAAAACGGACTATCTCCGGCTGACCACATCAGCGAGAAGGTACGGAACATGTATACACTGCTTGCAAATATGAGAATAGCATTCACATACATAAATGAAGACATGCTAAGAAGGATAATAACATCATTCATCAGACCAACCCTGGAGTATGCATCAGTAGTCTGGAGTCCTTATCTCAAAAAACACATAGACAAGATTGAAAAAGTTCAAAGGGCTGGTACAAGATGGATACCAAGCTTGAGGGATCTAGGCTACGAAGAAAGACTAAATAAACTGAATCTACCTGTTATGCTGAGTGTTTTTAGGTCGACTCCTCGCCCTAAAAACACTAGCGACTGAGCGGGGTCCTCTTTCCGGACCGGAAGTAAAGCACTAACAAAGGAACAGGACATAAAAACTAAGCAGTATACCTTAACACATCTGTTGCCTTAATTCTAAAACCATTACAATATGATACAGAGTGATATTTAGGATACAGGATACAGGGACACAGAGTTAGGTTGGGATGACACGAGATATAACTGTACTCAACACACGATATGATACACATATAACAATGGCTTTAGTTCTATAAGTGTGGATGATCGTCTTTCATTTAAACCCAAAATATCTATATTCACAGTAGCAAGGGGAGTACACAAGATTAAGAGTCTGGGGGAGGAATATTACTGTAAGGAAGTCAGGTTGCGAATCATGACACTCGACTCAGTTAACTAGCTGCGGCGACACTCTTCACAGGTTTTGGTTCTCCCGCGCACCGTGATTGTCATTCACACTTACAGGAAGTTCCTTTATTCTGGGAGGGTGATAGTACTTTACTTATTATTATGGAATTACTTTCCTGTAAGGGACATGTGAATTTGTTGGATTAAATAACATTAGCCGCTGGTTTCATATGGATCATATTCTGTCACTCTGTCACTGTTCACTGTTCCTCTTTCTCGGGTTTACTTAGATCTAAGGGGCGTCACTGATTTACCCGTGTTTCCTGGGATAATTCACTTTGTCACTCTGTTCGAGAGGGAGGACCTCAGGGGGATTCTGCCTGTGGCGGGCAACACACTACCCGCAGGGGAGTCACTGCCCGGGTCCGGTCCGTCGGTGAGCTGCAGGGAGGCCCTCCTGTCTGGGGGCCTCGACCTGAAGGTAGACCCTTACCTCAGGGTCTCGTCGGTGGGGTGCAGGGAGGCCCGCCTGTCTGGGGGCCTCGACCTGAGAGGTGGCCCTCGGGGCTGGGGCCAAACGGTTGGAGGAGGTGGGTCTGGCATCGGTGGCTCCGCGGGGTGAGGGGGTCAGTGTTACCCCCGCCTGTAGTCTACTGGGTTCGCCTGGGAGTCCTGGGGCTGCAGTGGTCTGCCAGGGGACGCACCATCAGGGTTGGGCTGCGGCCTCATCTCCTGCTGGTGCCTGGGGAAGACAAAAATCTCCCAGGAGTGGGAGGCAGGTCCGGTCTCGGACTTTGCCTCCACTCTGGTGACACCTTCGGAGCAACTCTCCCGGGTGGTGTCAAGCTATTCCCACAGGGGAACGCGGAAGGTGGAGTGCACACGGAGACCACGTCCTCTCCTACATACAGGGAGGGCAGCACAGAGACGACTCTCTCTCCTGTCTCTGTCACAGCCGTGGCTCCAGGTTGCTGTACCCTGGGACCCACTTTTCGCTTTCTACTAGGGCCTCCTGCCCTTGGAGAGGCAGAGGGTACTGGCCCCTCGTGGCACACTGTAGGGCCTCCTGCCCTGGACGTAGCAGAGGGTATTGCTCCCTCGTGGCACACTGTAGGGCCTCCTGCCCGGGATGTGGCAGAGGGTACTGGCCCCTCGTGGCGCACCAAAGGGCCTCCTGCCCTGGATGTGGCAGAGGGTATTGCTCCCTCGTGGCACACTGTAGGGCCTCCTGCCCGGGATGTGGCAGAGGGTACTGGCCACTCGTGGCACACCAAAGGGCCTCCTGCCCTGGATGTGGCGGAGGGTATTACTCCCTTGTGGCACACTGTAGGGCCTCTTGCCCTGGACGTGGCAGAGGTAGGGACACCTCGTGGCTCACTGAAGGGCCTCCTGCCCTTGAGGGGTGTAACTATGGCCATCGCCAAAATGTTACTAGGGACTGACTTGTTCAGTCCCACCCCACTGCTGTCGATGGTTGTCCCGCCTGTGAGGTTGTCTCCGGTCCTGGTTCACCTGGTGTCGGGGCAGTTGCAGGGAAAAGGGGCACAGGTCAGTGGTGGGTGGGTGACCCTCTTGCCCTGGGTCATTAGCCCCCCCATTGTCTCTTCCTGGGGTGGTGGGGTGGTGGTGGCCCGGTGGTGGGGTGGGGGGTGGCGGGGTGGGTAGTTTGGCGGCGGGCATTTTACCACTGTCGTCGTTGGAAAAGTCACGACTTCGTGACTGCAGGTGGTAGGTGGTGGAGGTGAACGTCTTGTGGGCCGGGGTGAGGTGTTGCAGGAGGTTTGTCCAGTGGTGGGTTATGGTGTTTGGTTCTCGGGTGGGGTTGAAAAAGAGACGAATGGAGGATGGGCGGTTTGTGTGGCATTGGAGGCGAAGCTGGGGTGTCTGTCGGATCTTGATGGGTGGCTGGTCGTAAGGTAGCCAGTGGATTCAGGTGATCCTCATCGTGGTGGTTGGTGCCTGGTGTGAGGACAGTAGCTGTATGCTGGAGAGTGATGGGGGGTAGGTGTTTTTATGGGGAATGGGTCTGTGGGAGGAGCATTGCACTTTAGGGAATTGGGATTTGGGGGTTTTCCACTGTGCTTGGTGGAGAGGGAGGGTGATGGGGGAGGTGTTTGGGGGAGGGGGGGTTTGTGGTGGTGGGTGGCGGGCTGGGCGTGCACTGAGGAGTGGTGTTGGGGTGTATCTGGATGGTGGGCGTGAGAGACGACCAGATCTGGTAGTGGTGGTGGTGAGTGTGGGTGTGGGTGGTGAGGGTGGTTGTGCACGTGGTGGTGGTGAGGGTGGTTGTGCACGTGGTGGTGGTGAGGGTGTGCGGCTGTTGGGAAGTGAGGCGGGTGGCAGTGCGGTGTGGTGCGTATAGTGGGCATGGTCGCAGGGGAGGGGGAGAGTGTTTGATTGGGTAGGTAGGGGAGCGGTGTGAGTGCAGGTGGCAGGGGGTTGAGAAGTGCAGTGTGAGGAGGTGGCGGCTTGAAGCGGCGGTGGTGAGGCAGGTGGTGGGGGCGACGTGGTGTGGGAGGTGGTAGGGGGATTGGTGGTAGAGAGAGGTGTGGGAGGCAGTGAGTGGGTGGTGGTGCTGGGCGGGGGTGGCGATGGGGGCGGTGGATGTGGCGAGTCGGGATCAGGTGTGATGGGGGGTGGTGTGGTTGTAGGTGAGGTGCTGGGTGAGGGGTGAGATTTAATAGGAGTAGGAGTTTGGGAGGTAATTCTCGGAAATGTCTGTGTGGCCAGGTGTGCGGGAAGAGGTGCGGGGCGCGCGGGTGTTGGGGTGGTCATTGTTGGATGGGTGGAAGGGTCGCACGTGGCGATTCCGATATGTGCATTGTTGGCCTTGCTGATTTATGATTACTTGATAGGGGTTGGGGACTCGGGTTATGGTGGAGGGGCCGATGAATCGGGGTGAGATCTTATTTGGGGTAGGGAGTTGTGCCACGACAATGGATTGGCCAGGTTTGTAGGGGTTGGTGTGGTTGGTGTTGGGCATAAGGTCCTGTTGTGTTTGCATGTGGTGGAGGCGGCGTTTGAGGTGGTGGAGAGGGTCTGTAGAGGAGGGCAGGGTGGGTGGCTGGAGGTGGTGGCGGAGGGGTAGGAGAAGCGGGGTTTCCCCGAATACTCACTCGTGTGGTGTTATGCCGTCTTCTCGTGGGCATGTGTTTAGGCCCCATTGTACAATTTTGACATGGGCAGGCCAATCTTCATTTCCTGTTTGCATGATGGGAGTGCGGACCTGATTGAGGAGGGAGCGATGACTTCTTTCACAGATGCTGTTGCCTTGGGGCCAGTAGGGGGATGAGTGGGAGATGTGGAACCCGAATATTTTTGCTAATTCTTGCCAGACTTTTCCTGTGAATTCTGGTGCATTGTCGGAGTGCAAGGCTTGGGGAATGCCAAAATATGGGAATACGTGGCGAGTTAAAGCATCTGCGACGGATACTGCACTGTGATCTTTTGCAGGGCATGCTATTATGAATTTGGAATAGACGTCTACGAAGGTGATTATATATTTATATCCTGTTTTGGGCGTGAGGGGTCCGACGACATCAAGGGAAAGTAGTTGCCAGGGTTTTGTTGCTGTTAGTTTTCCTGAGGGGCCTGGTGTGTGGGTGATGTGTTTCCCTAAAGCACAAGCACGGCAGGATTGTATAATGTCCTTGGCGATGGTGGAGGGGTTTAGTGTCCAATACATGTCACTGAACACTTGGATGAGTTTCTTAGTGCCCAGGTGAATGCCATTGTTGGCGTGAAGGTGCAGCATGGTGTTGTGGGCAGTGGTGGGGCTTAGGACGATGTGGTCATTGGGGTCAAACAGGTGTTTGCCGTGCAGGTGGAGTTTGTTGAAAATGTTTGGTGGGATCCAGGTAGGGCGTTGCTTATCTTGCCACATTTGGATAAGGTCCGGTTCTGCTGAGATGGCGTTGATGGGTAATCGGGATAGGTCGTCGGCGTTTGTGTGGAGCTTGCCTGGACGGTACGATATTTCAAAGTCGTATTCCTCGAGAGTTTCTCGCCATCGTATGAGTTGTGCGTTGGTGGTGTTGGATTGGCGCAACCACTGTAGGGATTGGTGATCAGTAATGATAATCACATGGGTGCCTGAGATGTACGAGCGGAAGTAATCGAGTGACCAGATAATTCCTAGGCATTCACGTTTGGTGGCCGTGTAATTCCTTTCCGCAGGGTTTAAGGTGCGGCTGGCACAGGCGATGATGTGCTCGCGGCCGTCTTGGACTTGGGTAAGGACCATCCCCTATGGCGAGGAGTGAGACGTCGGTATACAGATGGAAAGGCAGGTTGTAGTCTGGGAAGGCGACGACTGGGGCGGAGGTCAGTTTGGCTTTGAGGGTGATGAATGCATTGTTTCTGGGTTCTGTCCAGACGAAAAGTTCTCCTTTCTTGGTAAGGTCGTGCAAGGGTTTGGCAATGTCTGCAAAACCTTTCACGAAACACCGGTAATAGGAGGTTAACCCTAGGAAGGCTCTGGTTTCGTGCACATTGCGAGGTGGGGGAATGTCGGCGATTGCACGTAGCATGTCGGGGTCGGGAGAGATGCCCTCTGCATTGATCAGGTGTCCGAGGAAGGAGACTGATCGTTCAGCTAAAACACATTTTGTGGGTTTTAGCTTGAGCCCGGCCTGGTGTATATGCTGGAATACCTGTTTAAGGCGGTGGAGGTGGTCGGCCCAGGTGTGGCTGAAAACGATGAAGTCATCGAGGTAAGCCAAACAGGTTTCCCAGGTGAGTCCGCTCAGAACAGATTCCATGAGGCGGAGGCGTTGCAGAGTCCGAAGGGAAGGACGTTAAATTCATAGTGCTTCCGGTTTGATGTTGAGAAGGCGGTTTTGTGTTTGTCATCGGGGTGGACTGGAACCTGCCAGTAGCCTGACTGCAGGTCTAGGGTAGAGAACCATGTCGATACGTGGAGGAAGTCTAGAGAGTCGTCGATCCTGGGTAGTGGTGTAGCGTCTTTGTAACGTTGTTCACTCTGCGGTAATCGACACAGAAACGCATGGTTCCGTCTTTTTTTCGCACGAGTACAACAAGTGAGGACCATAGGCTAGTGGAGTTTGAGATGACACCGGCATCGAGCATTTCCTGGACCTGCCGGTCTTCTTCTGCCCGCTGTTTGTTTTTTTTTTTCAGCGTGATGCTTGGCGAATGGGAGGTCCGGTAGTGTGAATCTCGTGGCTGAGATAGGTGGTGTGGCCAAGATCAGTCGGGCCGGCGGAGAATAAGTCCTGAAAGTCCAGGAGTAGTTGGTGGAGGCTGTTTGATTGGGAAGGGGATAGATGTGATGGTATGTTGGGGAGGGTGGGGTGATTGGAGGGTGGTGTTGAGCATGGTTCTACCTCTTCTGTATCACCAATGATGAGTCCTCGAGGCAGAGTTAAAGGTGTTGTGGCGGGGTTTGTGATATGGATTTGGTGGGCGTGGGGGGGAAGGAAAGTAGGGGAAACTAAACAGGATGACAGGGGTCCGGTGGGGATGGATGGTGAAAAAAGGACTGATGTGCCTGAGGGTCTGGTTAGTGTCACCCATGCTTTGTGGTGAGGTGGAATGGTAATGGTGGAAGCAATAGTGGCAGGGAATGAGGGAGAGGGGGGTAGCAATGGTGGAATGGGAGATGGGGTTGGAGGGGATGAAGTGAGGCATTGAGTGAGGCTGGGGTTGGGTTACATGTACAGGTGGGTTGGGGCGGGTGAGCGTTGTAGGGTGGTGTGTGTGTGGGTGGTGTGGGGGTGGTGGTGGTGTTTTTTCTTCGTTTTTTTTTTCCCTTGTTGATGGATGCTTGGTTGGGGCGAGCTGGACTGAAGTGGAGGCGATGTTGATAACAATCGATGGTCGCATGGAGTTTCTGAAGGAGGTCCAGCCCAAGGTATCCATCATATTGACTACATGAAGAATCAAATATGATGAATGGGTGGTTGGTGGAGACTCGTTGGTGAGTGCTGGTTTGTAGAGCCCGGGTTTCCCCATGGATGGGTAGGGGGCCATCCCCCGCATCTACAAGGTTGGCTGAAGTGGGGAGGAGTGGGCCGAATGCTGAGACGTGGCGGGAGTAGAAATGGGAGTAGAGGCAAGACCTGGCTGCTCCCGTATCCACCAGTAATCTTGCCTTGACCCCGTTCAGCCAAATCTTGCTGTAGACTGGGGGTCTGAAGTTGTGTGAAGTGGCCCCCGCCACCGTGGGGAGGTGCAGGGGCGGGCCTAAAAACCCATCTGCTGAGGATGGGTGAGATCGTCGTCGTCCAGTCCTTGGTAGAGCAGTGGTGGCGCGTCGTCTTCCTGGGCGGCGGCATCAAGTGAGGAGACTTTCTTGCCCTTGGTGGAGATTTTTGCGCCTGCTTGCCTTGAGTTGCTCCCTTATGTTGTGCAGGGGGCAGGTGCGACTGCAGGCCGTGAATTCCCAAGGGTTTATGGTAATTAGATTGCCTTGTTCCCTGGGGTTTGGGCGCTTCTTATGTGGGTAAGCCCTGGGTACTGTGGGAGGTGGCTCTGTAGGCGGCTGGTGAGGCGGCGACTTGAGTTTTGGTGGGGGGTTATGATTTGTGGGAAATCTTGTTACTGCGTGAAGGGGTTGTGGTGTGGGACGGGTGGCGAGGAGACGTCTGACGAGTTGCAGGTCCTGATCCATGTTCCCTGAGGGATCATAGATAGAGAAATGCTCCCTGACTGTGCTAGGGAGAATCCTCAGCACAGCACTGAATGTGTGAGTAACCCGAGTATTCATTTCTGCCTCGGGATAAGCGGCGCTGACGAGGCGCCAAGCCTGGACGAAAGTGTCGTCCAGGTTACCGCCGTAGGTGAGGGCGTCGAGCTGTGAAAGAGCGACAACTCTGCTCATGCAAGACATAAAAGCCTGTTTCACAATTTACGTGAACTGGTCCCATGACAGTTCAGGGACTACTTTTGATGCGACATTGGTGATAATTTTTCCCAGGTTAGGTAATGTGACTGCAATTTTCTCCTTATCTGAGTCAAACCCTATATCTACGAGGGGTTTGATCATATCCAAATATACATCAATGTCACATTGGTCCGGGTTGAATTTTGGCAATTGAATGTGCGGTTTGGCTGCCATTGTGCATGTTTCCCTTTTTTGTTCCTCCGTGCTTTTACTCGGATCCAGAACCACCGCTTGCCACCAGTGTTATGCTGAGTGTTTTTAGGTCGACTCCTCGCCCAAAAAACACTAGCGACTGAGCGGGGTCCTCTTTCCAGACCGGAAGTAAAGCACCAACAAAGGAACAGGACATAAAAACTAGGCAGTATACCTTAACACATCTGTTGCCTTAATTCTAAAACCATTACAATATGATACAGAGTGATATTTAGGATATAGGATACAGGGACACAGAGTTAGGTTGGGATGACACGAGATATAACTGTACTCAACACACGATATGATACACATATAACAATGGCTTTAGTTCTATAAGTGTGGATGATCGTCTTTCATTTAAACCCAAAATATCTATATTCACAGTAGCAAGGGGAGTACACAAGATTAAGAGTCTGGGGGAGGAATATTACTGTAAGGAAGTCAGGGTGCGGATCATGACACTTGACTCAGTTAACTAGCTGCGGCGACACTCTTCACAGGTTTTGGTTCTCCCGCGCACCGTGATTGTCATTCACACTTACGGGAAGTTCCTTTATTCTGGGAGGGTGATAGTACTTTACTTATTATTATGGAATTACTTTCCTTTAAGGGACATGTGAGTTTGTTGGATTAAATAACATTAGCCGCTGGTTTCATATGGATCACATTCTGTCACTGTTCACTGTTCCTCTTTCTCGGGTTTACTTAGACCTAAGGGGCGTCACTGATTTACCCGTGTTTCCTGGGTTAATTCACTCTGTCACCCTGTTCGAGGGGGAGGACCTCAGGGGGACTCTGCCTGTGGCGGGCAACACACTACCCGCAGGGGAGTCACTGCCCGGGTCTGGTCCGTCGGTGAGTTGCTGGGAGGCCCTCCTGTCTGGGAGCCTTGACCTGAAGGTAGACCCTTATCTCAGGGTCTCGTCGGTGGGGTGCAGGGAGGCCCGCCTGTTTGGGGGCCTCGACCTGAGAGGTGGCCCTCGGGGCTGGGGCCAAACGGTTGGAGGAGGTGGGTGTGGCGCTGGTGGCTCCGCGGGGTGAGGGGGTCAGTGTTACCCTCGCCTGTAGTCTGCTGGGTTCGCCTGGGGGTCCTGGGGCTGCGGTGGTCTGCCAGGGGATGCGCCGTCAGGGTTGGGCTGCGGCCTCGTCTCCTGCTGGTGCCTGGGGAAGACAAAAATCTCCCAGGAGTGGGAGGCAGGTCCGGTCTCGGACTTTGCCTCCACTCTGGTGACACCTTCGGGGCAACTCTCCCGGGTGGTGTCAAGCTATTCCCACAGGGGAACGCGGAAGGTGGAGTGCACATGGAGACCGCGTCCTCTCCTACATACAGGGAGGGCAGCACAGAGACGACTCTCTCTCCTGTCTCTGTCACAGCCGTAGCTCCAGGTTGCTGTACCCTGGGACCCACTTTTCGCTTTCTACTAGGGCCTCCTGCCCTTGGAGTGGCAGAGGGTACTGGCCCCTCGTGGTACACTGTAGGGCCTCCTGCCCTGGACGTGGCAGAGGGTATTGCTCCCTCGTGGCACACTGTAGGGCCTCCTGCCCGGGATGTAGAGGGTACTGGCCCCTCGTGGCGCACCAAAGGGCCTCCTGCCCTGGATGTGGCAGAGGGTATTGCTCCCTCGTGGCACACTGTAGGGCCTCTTGCCCTGGATGTGGCAGAGGTAGGGACACCTCGTGGCTCACTGAAGGCCCTCCTGCCCTTGAGGGGTGTAACTATGGCCGTCGCCAAAATGTTACTAGGGACTGACTCTTGTTCAGTCCCACCCCACTGATGTCGATGGTTGTCCCGCCTGTGAGGTTGTCTCCGATCCTGGTTCACCTGGTGTCGGGGCAGTTGCGGGGAAAAGGGGCACAGGTCAGTGGTGGGTGGGTGACCCTCTTGCCGTGGGTCATTAGCCCCCCCGTTGTCTCTTCCTGGGGTGGTGGGGTGGTGGTGGCCCGGTGGTGGGATGAGGGGTGGCGGGGTGGGTGGTCCGGTGGCAGGCATTTTACTACCAACACTACAGGAGAGAAGGAAAAGAGGTGACATGATAATGCTATATAAATGCATATCAGGGAAGGAGAAAATATACATAAATGATTACTTAACATATGGGGAAGTATCAGCAAGAGGACACTGCAAAAAACTGCATAAGAAGAGAGGTGATAAAGACGTAAGGAAATTTAGTTTCCCAAATAGAGCAATTGATGAGTGGAATGCACTACCGAATGAAATAGTGTGCCAAAACAATTCACAAGTTTAAGGATGTGTACGATAAATATGGTTTAAGACACAGGACAGTACGAGCTTGACTTATAATGCCCGCCGTGACTGCCGCCGGACCTCCCACCTCACCACCCCCCACCCCACCACCGGGCCGCCACCGCACCACCACCCCAGGAGGACACAACGGTGGGGTTAGTGACCCCGATCAAGAGGGTCACCAGGACATCACGATCCTGGGCCCTTGTTCCCCGCAATTGCCCCACCCCCAGGTGACCAGGGAAAGGAAACTACATTGCGGGCGGAGCAATGGTCGTCAGAATAGGGGTGGGAATGAACAAGTTTTAGTCCCAGGTAACACCGTATTGACAGCTTTATTACACCCTCTAGGGCAGGAGGCCCAAGGGCAGGAGGCCCAAGGCTACGGCCTTACAAAGTGTACAAAGGGTAAGGTGACCCAAGGCTCCGGCCTTAGTACACCAGAGAGAGTTGCCCCAGTGCATCCCTCTCTTGCTGTTCTCCCCTTCAGGAGCAACACCGCGCCGACAGTCTATATACGTGGCGGGGAAGGAGCGGCCTAGTACGCCCTTCAGTTGTTCCTGATCGGACAGATCAGCTTCCGGCTATGGCCAGAGTACGGACCAGGGTAAAGAGCCCCTGCTACCGTACGTGTAGCCCTTCCCTATTACGGGAGCAACACCGCCCCGACGGTCTATATACGTGGCAGGGAAGGAGCGGCCTAGTATGCCCTTCAGTTGTTCTCAGTAAAACGGGTAGGCACTCGGCTCCGGCCGGGGCACGTACCAGGGTAGAGAAGCCCCTGAAGGTAGTTTCAGTTCATACTGGAGAGAGTGTGGCCTCTGTGCCCCTCACTCCGGCTTGTCCCCTACTACGGGAACAACACCGCGCCGATGGTCTATATACATGGCGGGGAAGGAGCGACCTAGTACGCCCATCAGTTGTTCCTCATACGCCGGGCAAGTCCACGGCTACAGCCAGAGTATGTACCAGGGTAAGGCGACCCAAGGCTCCGGCCTCAGGACATACTAGAGAGGACACGAGTGACGTGAGTCCTTCTCCAGCCTCTTTCCCTTGTGGAAGCCCTTCGTCACCACCCGGGAATATAGCCCCGGAGGAGACACTAGAATGGTGGCAAGGCCCGATATCGGACTTACCGCCCACGCCCGGGAGTTCCTTGTTCCTGCCCGAGCCCCGAAGGAGACGCTGCCGCAGCCCAGTCCTGACGGCGCCTCTCCCCCTTGGTGCCCGCAGTCCCAGGACACCCAGGCCAGACTCTCCAGTTCCTGACGAAGGCGATCCGGGCTCCCTCACTCCACGGAGCCAAAGACGACAGGCCCGACTACTCCGGCTGTTTGGTTCCAGTCCCAAGGGCCACCTATCAGGTCGAGGCCCCCAGACAAGAGGGCTTCCCTGCACCACACCGACGCGGCCCCAGCACGAGGGCCGCCTATCAGGTCGAGGCCCCCAGACGGGAGAGCCTCCCTGCACCCCACCTACGAGTGTGACCCAGAGTGAACGTGTTATGCTGGTGTTTTTAAGGCGACTTCTCGTCGTAAAAACACTAGCTACTGATGCGGGGTCCTCTTTCTAGACCAGAAGTAAAGCACCAACAAAGGAACAGGACATAAAAATCAGGCAGTATACCTTAACACATCTATTACCTTAATTCTAACCGTAACAATACACGTAGAGTGATATTTGAGATACAGGGACACAGAGACACAGAGTTAACACTTAGCACCACAAAGTAAAGTTATACTGAATACACTCTACAATGTTCATACAGGGAGATCGTGAATTATCTACAATATTGCTTATACGTCACTTGGAGGCTGGATATAAATAGTATTGTTCACATAAGGAATAAACAAGGTTGGGAGTCTGTATGGGGAATATTACTATAAATGAGGTAGGGCGCGGATAGCGACACTCGATGTTGTCACCTTGTCACGGAGACACTTACACTTAGGCTTTTGACTGGCCCATGCGCCCTTACCTCAGGTGTTCACAGAAAACTCTCTGACTCTCTTACATGGGGGTACTGGGATAATTACACAAAGTTCACTCTCTACCCTGTCAACACTGAGTTCTGGTGGGCCACTATTGACTACTCTGTTTCTTCGGAGTCACTGTGTACTGTTCTTTTTCCCCAGTTGTTCTTGACACAAAGGGGGGGGGGTGAATCACTGTTTTCCTGTTTCCTGGGTAATATTCACTCTAGGTCGCACTCGTAGGTGGGGTGCAGGGAGGCTCTCCTGTCTGGGGGCCTCGACCTGGGAGGCGGCCCTCATACTAGGGCCGCGCCGGTGGGGTGCAGGGAGGCCCTCTGGTCTGGGGCCTCGACCTGATAGGTGGCCCTCGGGACTGGGACCAAACAGCCGGAGTAATCGGGCCTGCTGTTTCTGGCTCCGGGGAGTGAGGGAGCCTGGATCGCCTTCGTCAGGAGTTGAAGAGTCTGGCCTCGGCGTCCTGGGACTGTGGGCACCAAGGGGGAGAGGCGCCATCAGGACTGGGCTGTGGCAGCGTCTCCTACGGGGCTCGGACAGGAACAAGGAACTCCCGGGTGTAGGCTGTAAGCCCGATATCAGGCCTTGCCACCACTCTAGCGTCTCCTCCGGGGCTATATTTCCGGGTGGTGACGAAGGGCTCCCCGAAGGGAAAGAGGCTGGAGGAGGACTCACGTTACTCGTGTCCTCTCGAGTACATCTGGAGGTCGGAGCCTGGGGTCGCCTTCCCCTGTTACGTACTCTGGCTGTAGCCGTGGACTTGCCCAGTGTACGGGGAACACCTGCAGGGCATGCGGGGCCGTCCCTTCGCTGCGGCTCAGGACCACCGGCATGGTACTGCTCCCGTAGTAGGAGACAAGCCGGAGTGAGGGGCACAGAGGCCACATTCTCTCCAATACGGATTGAGTCTACCTTCAGGGGCTTCTCTACCCTGGTATGTGTCCCGGCCGGAGCCGAGTGCCTACCCGTACGGAGAACACCTGCAGGACGTACGGGGCCGTCCCCTTGCCACGGCTCAGGGCCGACGACATGGTGTTGCTCCCGTAATAGGGAAGTGCTACACGTACGGTAGCAGGGGCTCTTTACCCTGGTCCGTACTCTGGCCGTAGCCGGAAGCTGATCTATCCAATCAGGAACAACTGACGGGCGTACAGGGCCGTCCCTTCTCCGCCGTGGCTCAGGGCCGATGACGTTTAGTTGCTCCTGAAGGGGAGAACAGCAAGAGAGTGATGTGCTGGGGCAACTCTCTCTCTCTGGTGTGCTAAGGCCGGAGCCTGGGGTCGCCTTCCCCTTCACACACTTTATAAGGCCATAGCCTTGGGCCTCTTGCCCTTGGGCCTCCTGCCCTAGAGGGTGTAACAAAGCCGTCAATACGGTGTTACCTGGGACTGAATCTGGTTCAGTCCCACCCCTATTCTGGCGATCATTGCTCCGCCCGCAATGTAGTCTACTTTCCCTGATCACCTGGGGTTGGGACAATTGCGGGGAATAAGGGCCCAGGACCGTAATGTCCTGGTGACCCTCTTGAACGGGGTCACTAACCTCACTGGTGTGTCCTCCTGGGCTGGTGGTGCGGTGGTGGCCCAGTGGTGGGGTGGGGGGTGGTGAGGTGGGAGGTCCAGCGGCGGGCACGGCGGGCATTTTACCACCCTCCGCGTCGTTGAAGTCACGACCCCGTGACTGGAGGTGGTAGGTGGTGGAGGTGGATGTCTGGTGGGCCGGGGTAAGGTGTTGGGTGAGGCTGGCCCAGTGGGTGGTGAAGGTGTTGGGATCCTGATGGGGGTTGAGAGTGAACCGGAGGGAGAACGGATGGTTGGTCCAGCGTAGGAGCTGGAGCAGGTGGTGGGTGCCCCGGATTCTGGCCTGCAGGCAGTTGTAGGGTTGCCAATGCACTTTCGTCACCTTCATCTCGGGGAATGGTGCCTGGTGGAGAGCTGAAAGTTGAATGCTGGAGAGTGACGGGAGGTTGGTGGTTTTATGGGGACTGATTCGGTGGGAGGAGCGTTGTCCTTTGGGGAATTGGGATTTGGGAAAATTCCATCGTGCTTGGTGGAGGGGGAGGGTTATGGGGGAGGTGTTTGGGGGGGTATGTGGAGGTGGTGGGTGTTAGGATGGGCGTGTGATGGGCGGAGGTGTTGGGGTGTACCTCAAGGGTGGGCGTGAGAGGCGTCCTGATCTGGTGGTGGTGGTAGTGATGGTGGGTGTGGGTGGCGATGGTGGTTGTGCACGTGGTGGTGGTGAGGGTGTGTGGAGGTTAGGGGGGGAGATGGCTGGGGGCGCGGTGTGGCGCGTATAATAAGAGTGGTCATCGGGGAGGGGGGTGGTGGGTGTGGAGGGGGTGGGGTGGTGAGTTGTGAGGTTTTTGGGGGGGGGAGTTTTGGGCGGTGGTGGTGATGTGGGCAGCATGGGTGGTGTGGGTTGGGAGGTGGTGGGTGGACAGGTGTTAGGTAGGTGAGTTGTGAGTTGTGAAGGGGTAGTGGTCTCGGCCTGTGGTGGTGGGGTGTCGGGGGGTGGGCTGGTTGTTGGTGAGTTTGAGGGAGGGGGTGAGAAGGAGTAGGAGTAGGAGTTTGAGGGGTAATTCTGAGAAAGGTCGGGATGGACAGGTTTGCGGGCAGGGGTGCAGGTAGGCCTGGCGCGGGGGTGGGTCCCTGTTGATCTATAATGACTTGGTATGGGTTGGGTACTCGAACAATTTTGAAGGGTCCATTGAATCGGGGGGAGGTTATGGAGGGGGTAGGTAGGTTTGCAATGACTACGGACTGACCAGGATTGTATGGGTTGGAGTGGGTCATGTTGGGTGCTAGGTCTTGTTGAGAATGTAGGTGGTGGAGGCGGCGTTTGAGGTGGTGGAGAGGGTCGGTAGTGGAGGGTGGGGTGGGTGGCTGTAGGTGGTGGTGGAGTGGTAGGAGTAGTGGCAATTCCCCAAAAACTCTTTCATGTGGAGTTATCCCGTCTTCTCGTGGGCATGTATTTAAACCCCATTGGATGATCTTGACGTGGGCAGGCTAGTCTTCGTTTCCTGTTTGCATAATGCGTGTGCGGACCTGGTTCATAAGGGAGCGACGGGTTCTCTCACAGATGCTGTTACCCTGGAGCCAGTAGGGGGATGAGTGGGAGATGTGGTATCCGAATATGTTTGCTAGTTCTTCCCAGACTTTTTCCATAAATTCTGGGGCATTATCTGAGTGCAGTGCTTTGGGAATACCAAAATAAGGGAAGACATGTCGGGTGAGGGCATCGGCAACTGATACTGCACTGTGATCTTTGGCGGGGCATGCGATGATAAACTTTGAATATATATCCACGAACGTGATTATGTATTTGTACCCTGCTTTGGGTGTGAGGGGGCCGACGACGTCTAAGGAAAGTAGTTGCCACGGTTTTTGTGCTGTTAATTTTCCTGAAGGGCCTGGTGTCCGGATGATGTCCTTTCCTAAAGCACAGGGTCGACAGGATTGTATAATGTTTTTGGCGATGGCGGATGGATTAGGGGTCCAGTACATGTCGGTAAAGACTTGTAGGAGTTTCTTTGTTCCCAGGTGGATGCCGTTATGGGCATGGAGGTGGAGCATGGTGTCGTGGGCAGTGGTGGGGCTTAGGACGATGTGCCCATTTGGATCGAACAGGTGTTCGCCGTGTGGGTGGAGTTTAGCGAATGTGTTCAGTGGGATCCAGGTAGGGCGTTGTTTGTTGTGCCACATTTGGACTAGGTCTGGCTCTGTCGAGATTGCATTGATTGGTAGACGGGACAGGGCGTCGGCGTTTGTGTGGAGTTTGCCTGGTCGGTATGAGATCTCGAAATCATACTCCTCGAGTGTCTCTCGTCATCGTATAAGTTGTGCGTTGGTGGTGTTTGACTGACGTAACCATTGTAGGGATTGGTGGTCTGTAATGACCATCACATGGGTGCCTGAGATGTAGGAACGGAAGTATTCGAGGGACCAGATGATCCCCAGGCACTCACGTTTGGTGGCCGAGTAGTTTTGTTCTGCAGGATTTAGGGTGCGGCTGGCACAAGCGATGATATGTTCCCGCCCATCTTGTACTTGTGCAAGGACAGCGCCTATGGCGATGAGTGATACGTCGGTATACAGGTGGAATGGGAGGTTGTAATCTGGGAAAGCGACTACTGGGGCAGAGGTTAACTTGGACTTGAGGGTGGTAAATGCAGTTTTCCTTGATTCGGTCCATACGAACGGCTCGCCTTTTTTTAACGTTAGGTCGTGTAGGGGTTTGGCGATATCTGCAAATCCTTTGACGAACCGCCTGTAGTATGATGTTAAGCCTAGGAAGGCTCTAGTTTTGTGTACGTCACGAGGTAGGGGAATGTCGGCGATGGCACGTCGTTTATCTGGGTCTGGTGAGATGCCTTCAGCGTTAATTAGGTGTCCAAGAAAAGAGACAGACCTCTTGGGCAAGATGCACTTTGTTGGTTTTAGTTTTAGCCCTGCCTGGCGTATACGGTGGAACACTCATTTGAGGCGGTGGAGGTGGTCGGCCCAGGTACGACTGAAAACGATGACGTTGTCCAGATACGCCAAACAAGTCTCCTTGGTTAGTCCACTGAGAACTGACTCCATCAGGTGGGAGAATGTGGCAGGGGCATTGCAGAGTCCGAAGGGAAGAACGTTGAATTCATAATGCTTCCCGTTTGATGTTGAGAAGGCGGTTTTGTGTTTGTCGTTGGGGTGCACAGGGACTTGCCAATAACGTGATTGCAGGTCTAGGGTGGAGAACCATGTCGAGCCATGTAAGGAGTCCAGTGAGTCGTCGATTCGGGGTAGGGGCGTAGCATCTTTGATCGTGACATCGTTGACTCGGCAGTAGTCTACGCAAAAGCGCATTGTCCCATCTTTTTTCCGTACAAGTACAACTGGTGAGGACCATGGGCTAATGGAGTTGGAGATAACGCCGGCATTGAGCATATCCTGGACCTGCCGGTCTTCTTCTGCCCATTGCTTTGGATTTTTTCGTCGTGATGGTTGGCGAATTGGAGGTCCGGTCGTGTGTATCTCATGGCTGAGATAGGTGATATGGCCAAGGTCGGTTGGGCCGGAGGAGAACAGGTCCTGAAAGTCCAGGAGAAGTTGTCGGAGGCTGTTGGTTTGGGAAGGGGATAGGTGTGATGGTAGGTCGAGGAGAGTGGGATGGTCGGGGGGTGGTGCTTGGCATGGTTCGGCTTCTTCTGTGTCGCCGATGGTGAGTCCTCTTGGTAGGGTTAGTGGGGTTGTGGTGAGGTTGGCGATACGGATTTCATGGGCATGTGGGGGAAAGAAGGTGTGGCTTACTAAACAGGAGAATGGTCTGGTGGGGATGGATGGTGAGAAGAGGACGGAGGTACCTGAAGGTTTGTTCAGTTTTACCCAAGCTTCATGGTGGGGTGGAATGGTGATTGAGGAGGCGATAGTGGCAGGAAAAGATGGGGAGGGGTCCAGATGATGTGTGGTGGAGGGTGGTGATGGAGGGGGATGGAGTGAGACAATGTGAGAGGTCAGGTTGGGGCCAGATGTACAGGTGGGTTGGGGCAGGTGAGTGTTTGAGGGTTGTGTGTGTTTGCGTGTTGAGGGAGGGGTGGTGTTCTTGATTTTTCTTCGATGATTTTTTTTTTCTTGTTGATTGATGCTTGGTTGGGACGGGCTGGACTGAAGTGGAGGCGGCGCTGATGGCAGTCAATGGTGCCATGGAGTTTTTGGAGCAGGTCCAGCCCGAGATATCCATCATATTGATCGCATGTCGAGTCGAATATGATGAATGGGTGGTTAGTGGATACTTGTTGGTGGGTGTTGGTTTGAAGGGCCCGTGTTTCCCCACGGATAGGCAGGGGGCCGTCCCCCGCGTCGACGAGGTTGGCTGAAGTGGGGAGAAGGGGGCCGAATGCAGAGGTGTGGCGGGAGTAGAAGTGGGAGTAGAGGCATGATCTGGCTGTTCCAGTATCCACCAGTAATCGTGCCTTGACCCCGTTCAGCCAAATCTTGTTTTACTAAAGTATGTGGTCATTTTGCAGTACTAAAAGCGCATATAGTACTTACATTCCCTGGGGCAGTTGTAGACTAAACAACGATCAGCTGATTGTGCGCATTCTTGCGCTGCTTTGTTTTCTGTTTGACCAAGTCTTACTTAAAACCTCTTCTTTTTTTATATCAGAACACCATTTAGTCTAACCTTGTACAGAGCTTGACTTATATAAAGGTACTAATTTAGGTAATGCCACTGGCCAAGTTGGCCAGGTATAGAGTGGTGGCGACGTTCGTCTGCTCTCCTCGGTGCCTTGGTGTTCTTACCTAATTGTATCTTTACAGGAATGAGTCAAGCTCGTACTGTCCCGTGTCTTAAAACCATATTTATCGTACATATCCTAAAATTTGTGAATTGTTTTGGCACACACTATTTCATTCGTTAGTGCATTCCATTGATCAATTGCTCTGTTTGGGAAACTGAATTTCCTTACGTCTTTATCACCTCTCTTCTTATGCAGTTTTTTGCAGTATCCTCTCGCTGATGCTTCTCCATATGTTAAGTAATCATTTATGTCTATTTTCTCCTTTCCTGATATGCATTTATATAGCATTATCATGTCACCTCTTTTCCTTCTCTCCTGTAGTGTTGGTAGATTCAGTTTATTTAGTCTTTCTTCGTAGCTTAGGTCCCTTAAGCTTGGTATCCATCTTGTAGCGGCCCTTTGAACTTTTTCAATCTTGTCTATGTGCTTTTTGAGATGAGGACTCCAGACTACTGATGCATATTCCAGGGTTGGTCTGATGAATGATGTTATTATCCTTCTTAGCATGTCTTCATTTATGTATGTGAATGCTATTCTCATATTTGCAAGCAGTGTATACATGTTCCGTACCTTCTCGCTGATGTGGTCAGCCGGAGATAGTCTGTTATTGATAATCACACCTAGATCTTTCTCTCTTTCTGATGTATATAGGGTTTTATTTCCTAACTTATAATCCCAATCAGGTCTTTTTCCACTTTTACCAAACTTGATTACATGACACTTGTCCACATTGAATTCCATTTGCCATGTACTACTCCATTCATGAAGTTTATTTAATTCTTCTTGTAGCTCTTTACAAGAGTCTGTGTTAGTAATTCTCCTTTGTATTTTTGCATCATCTGCAAACATATTCAGATAGCTCTCATTTCCAGTGTTACTGTTTATATCATTTATATACACTGAAACATGATTGGTGCCAGCACCGAACCCTGTGGTACTCCAGTAGTCACTTCTTTCCATGATGAGTAGTTTCCTCTTAGTACTGTCCTCATTTCTCTTTTTATGAGAAAGTCTTGCATCCAACAAAACAGTTTGCCTCGAATTCCTCCTTGATGGTACAGTTTCCATAAAAGTCTTTGGTGTGGTACTGTGTCAAAAGCTTTCTTGAAATCTAAATAGATACTGTCCACCCATCCTTCCCTTTCCTGTATTGTGTTTGTTACTCTGTCATAGTAGCTTAACAGATTAGTAACACATGATTTTCCTTTTCTGAAACCAAACTGTCTTTCTGTTATCATACTGTGTTCTTCTAGATGATTTACCCAAGCTTTTCTTATAAGTTTTTCTAATACCTTGCTTACAACACTGATCAGTGATACTGGTCGGTAGTTGAGTGGATTTTGTCTATTTCCTTTCTTGAATAAGGGGACAATATTTGCTTTTTTCCAAATATCTGGTAGTTTACCTTGACTCAAGGATTTCTTGAAAATTAAAAATAATGGTTTACATAACTCCTTTGCACATTCTCGTAATACCCATGAAATTTCATCAGGACCACTTGCTTTTCCTCTGTCTAATCTACTTAACTCCTCCTGTATTACTTTTTCTGCTATTTGTATATCTGGTAGTATGTGTGGACATGCGTGTTCCGCATAATCCCTCTCAAAATTTTTTTCTTCTGTAAAAACTAATTGGAAATTCTTATTTAGTGCTTCACAAATATCTTTCTCTTGTGTATAAGTGATTCCCTCGTCCGTAATGGATTGTATTATATCTTTTACTTTAGTTTTGCTTCTGATATAGCTTTTATTTATTATATCCTCCTCAAACTGTTTTTGGGCTTCCCTCCTTATTCTTGTATAGTCGTTTCTTGCCTGTTTGTAATTATTGTACGCCCTTTCACTATTGTGTCTTCTGTATCTATTCCACAACAAATCTCTTCTTTCTTTTGATTATATACATTCTGTATTGAACCATTTCTGTATTTTCTTATCTGCTTCTTTGTGCTGTGGGATGTACTTCTGGACTCCTATTTCATAAAATTCACAAAATTTTTTATATACAGCATTTAAATCTTGTCCTCTAAGCTCATTTTCCCAATCAACTTCTAAGAAATACTTCTTTAGGTCTTGATAATTTCCCTTTTTATAGTTTAGGCCCTTTTTGTAACTATCATTGCTATTTACTATGTCATATGCTATCCTGAAGTTATAGTTTAGTACTGCATGATCGCTTTTGCCGAGTGGAGGGTGATATATTAAACTGTCAGTATCATTTTCTTGCCTTGTATATATTAGATCTAGCACTGAAAGTACATCAAGTCCTCTTTTTCTGGTGGTTTCCCTCACATGTTGCGTTAAGAAAAACTCTTGTACGAGATCCAGGAGCTTATGGTCCCAACAGCTTTCTTGGCTATTTATATCTAGAGTATTCCAATTTATATTTGTATTGAAGTCCCCAGTTAGTATAATCCTTTCCTATTTCTCTTCCATTTTATGTAGCAATGATTTTACACTCTGAATTGTACTCTCTGCCAGGTCCTCATATTCGTCTCTTTCCCATGTGTTTGATCTGGGTGGCATGTACAAATTTGCTACAATTACTTTACCTTCAGATGTGTCGATCTCTACTGCAATCAGTTCTACTTGTGATGGTATATCTAGTTTTATTTCCTTGACTTTTAGATTTTTCTTAGTTAATATTATAATTCCTCCTCCTTTTTTTAAATATCTGTCTCTTCTCCATATATTGTATTCCTCTAAGTTTAGTATGTCATTTGATATCCTTGGTATTAATTTTGTTTCAGTTAGGCATATTACTTGTGGTTCATTTTCTCTGACATAATCATTCATCTCTAGTAATTTAGATACCATTCCATCCACATTTGAGTACATCAACTTTATCATCTTGTTTATATACTTGTCCGGACATGGTTCTACTACCTTCCTCTTTTTTCTTCCATCCTGTTTGTGTACCACTTTCGTACCTGCAATCCTATTACTTTGTAAAAAAATTTCTTCTTGTCCTCTTCTGATCTTCCCTCATTTTTTGTTTTTGCTTCCTCCCTTTTCTCTTTCAGTAATTCCATTTCCTCTTGTGTTAGACATCTTTTTATCCATACATTTTTGAACTCCTCTTTTTCCTTAAGATTCTTTGCATTTTTTAGTATCTCTTCCACAGTGTTTACACTCTGGAAAGTCACCTTTAGAGGTCTTGTCTTGCTTTTCTCGTATTTCCATAACCTTTTGTGTTCCTCTATGTCTTTACTACAGATTTCCTCTGATACTTCTTTCAGTAAGCTCATTACATTTGCCATCTCCTTTTTGTCTCTTGTGATCTTGTTTTTAACTTCATCCTCTTCTATACCAGTGATTATTATTGATTTGTTTATCTCTACTGAATCTCTGACTAACTTTGGATTGTTTTGGATTATTCTTTTCACCTCCTTTTTAATGCTTTTTTCCTCCACCCTTGTTTCTAAGTCTTTCTTTACTTTCACCATTTCTGCATACGTGGTTTCTACATCATTTTTGTAGCTTTGCACAGCTTCATTTACTTGTGTTATCTTCTCCTCAATATCACTGCTCTGGTCAATAAGACTGCTAACTTGCCTAATTGTCTCTGTGTCATTTTTGAACTCTTCCATAACACTCTCGTGATTGACTACTGTACTGTGCGTGTGTGTGTGTGTGTGTGTGTGTTGTTTATGGTGAGGTGCGGAATGTGACTGTGCTCTGCTGTCCAGTTTGTGAGAAGGGTCACTGTAGATTTGGCTGGGGCTATTTTGAGCCTGTTTGTGGTGAACCATTTGTGTAGCGTGTTGAGGTAATGTTGGAGGATGTGTGCAGCTGTGTTTGCACTTTGGTTTGTACATGCAAATGTTATGTCATCAGCATAGGAGGCTGTGTGTATTTGTTGTGTTTGGGGAGTGGGTATGTTGTGCATGTATAGGTTAAAGTGAGTGGGGGACAAAACAGATCCTTGGGGAACACCATTTGTGAAATTCCTGATGTTCGAAGACTGACCGGCAAATTTTAACATATGCACATCTGCCTGCTAAATAGTTTGCCAGCCATCTTTTTGTGTTATTGTGCATGTTTGTGGTGAATATTTTGTTTGCGAGATTGTGGCAGGGGATGGCATCAAAAGCTTTGCTAATGTCTAGTGTGACTAGCAGTGTTCTGTGTGGTGGCCTAGCTGAATTCATGCCATCAAAAACTCTCTGTGTAAGGTCTGTAAGAAGAGTGTTTGTGGAGTGTAGTGGCCTAAAACCATGTTGCGATGGGGCTAGGGGTGTGTGAGGTGTAACTAGTTGTAATACCTGTCATTCAGTGACTTTGGAGGGGGTGCAGAGGAGTGTGATGGGGCAGTGTGTGGAAGGTAACGTGGGGTCTTTGTTGGGTTTGGGGATAGTGATGACAGTGCCATGCTTCCAGATGCTGGGTATTACGTTGTGTAACTGTAGTTTGATATGTTGATGAGTGCTTGTATGCCTTGTGGTCCAAGGTGCTTAACGTGTATGTTGCTTATGTTGTCTGGTCCACAGGCAAATGAGTACTTAAAGTTGGTAATGATGTGCTTTATCTGGTTGGAAGTGAAAGGTGCGAAGTTTGGGTTTGTGGATGACATGTCGGTCATCGCGATGGGGGTTTAGATGGCTGACATGTGAAAAGTGAGTGATGAGAGTGTTTGCTTGTTGTTTGTTTGAAGGTATGGTGTCTGTTGTGATGACAGCATGTGATTGTGTAGTGTTGCTGTTGGAGAGTGTGATGCTGTTTAGTGTTTTGTAGAGTTTGCTGGTGTTTGTTTTGTGATCAAGTGTTTGGAGAAAAGTATTCCAATTTAGTGTTTGCTGTTTTGTTATTTTATTGTTTATTCGAGTGTTGAGTTCTTGTATTTGATGTACGGTGTCTTGTGTATGGGATGTTGGGGAGTGTCAAAGTGTGTCCCATGGACTGATGAGGCCGTGAATTTCTGGTGTGAAGTTGGGGTTGTGTCTTTCTGTTGCCTTTAAGGATGTGTCTTTTGTCTGCATTTTGAAAAATTGTATTGAAAGTGTGCACAGCGGGGTTGATGTTTGTGATGGATGTACTGCTTAATGTCTCAAAGTGTTGTTCTGTTTCAGTTGTGAAGGCCTCCCAGTTAGCTTTCTTATAATTAATGTATGTGCATCTGTGACCAGCTGGGGTGATTCTGGTTTTGGTAGTGATGATGTCTGGGAGGTGGTCAGAGCCAAAGGGTTTTGACTACTCTCCAGGATTTTGTGGGGGCGAGGTTTGGGAAGCAAAAGGTGATGTCTGGGGATGATGGGAGAAAAAGGGCATGGTGTGGGATATGGGTATGTTGATGGAGATTAGTAGAGTATGAAAAGATTATCTGTTTGGGATTGTGGTACCAGCCCTCTGTCTGTGTTAGGGTTGTTGACATGCCAGGCCAATGCCTTGGCATTGAAATCACTACCCAGGATAATGTTGGGTATGTTAGTGACGTGGTGTATTTGTGGAGAGAAATTGTGTGGTACTGTGGGGGACAATTGGGGGGGAATGTATGTATTGGCGATTGTTATGCGTGATTTGTTACCAGTGCGTATTTTCATTGATTGTATTTCTGTTGTGGTGTCATGTGGTGGGGGAAGTGACTGTGTGTGCACTGGTATCTGAAAAATTGATGGATTTGTGTACCAGGGTTAGATGAGTCCACCGCCCCTGCCGTCAGCCCTGTCTTGTCTAATGATGGTGAAATTATGAAATGTAGATGTTTTTTGTGTTCTGCATAGTTTTGTTTCTTGTAAGATGACAGTGTGTATTTTTTGTTGTTTGATGGATTGTGAGTTCTTGTTTTATGGTGTTTATGCCATCTAAATTTATTTGAAGAATGTTGATGTTGTGTGTACGATGTGTGTTGGGTGCTGCAGCATGGGGGGGGGGGAAGTGGGGGTGTGGTGGAGAGGAAAGGGTAGAAGAAGGTTGTGATGGGGGTAAGGGTTGTGGTGAATTAGACTGGGATGGAATAGGAGGGGCTGGAGGATTGGATGGTGTGGGAAGGATCTTCCGGTGGGTTAGGCTGAGGAGATGTGGAGGAAGTAGGAGTGGGGTTGGTGGGGGGGTTAGTGGGTGGGGAGAAGCAGGTCCAGGTGTTTGTGTAATATTTTCTGGATGCAAGTGTTGTGCAGGTGTAATGGGTCCAGTTCTTGCAGGAACTGCAGTGAACTGAACCATTTGTCTGTCGGCTTGAAGTAATAGGGTTTGAGTATGTTGGACATATTATGTATTTGTTGATGGTTCCTGGACTGCTCTGTATGTCACCGGCTGGAAGAAGTCTTTGAGAAATGCTCACCGGGGATTCATTTCTCGGCGTAGAAAAAATGGTGTTGTCGTGTGTGTTGTGTTGAGAGATGTGGTACTTGCCCGGGCAACCGAAGCCACTCCCAGGTTCTCGGGCCCCGTGAGGGGCCGGGGGGGTTTGCGGTGGTTTGGCTTCATGCTGTCTTTCTGTGCTTTGACAGCCTCGGGGGGGGGGGGGTAAACCCACGGCGAACGCGCCACCACTCCAGGTAGACTGTATTTACCAGGACTTGAAGATGGCTTTTGATAGAGTGCCACACAGAAGATTATTATGGAAATTGAACACCTATGAAAGTGTACATGGGAAATTGTCGAAATGGATGGAAAATTATTTGGCAGAAAGACAAATGAGAATCGTAATTAGAGATAAGATTTCCCAGTGGAAAAAGATAACTGATGGAGTGCCCCAGGGTTCAGTGTTGGCCTCAATCATGCCTGATATATATAAATGACATGCCTGAAGGGTTGTGTACTCGTATGAGTTTATTTGCTGATGATGCAAAAATTATGAAACATTTAAAGGAGTAAACTTTTATAAGGAACTGCAAAAAGATCTAGATAGAGTCTACAGCTGGAGTCAAAAGTGAAAAATGGAATTCAGTAATAATTAGTGTCATGTATTGCAATGGGAAACAGTGATGCCAAGGTATGTGTATAAGATGGGGGATGAAATAATAAGGAAACCAAAAGAAGAAAAGGACCTTGATGTGACTAAACAGGATAACCTATCGCCAGAGAAACATATAAACAGGATTGATGGAGAAACTTATGGGCTACTGAACAACCTGAGAGTGACATTTAATTATATGGATGAAGAAATGCTGAGAGAGTTAATAGTGACCATGATAAAGCCGAGACTGGAATATACAGCAGTGATATGGTCCTCACACTTGACAAAGCACACCAGTGAACTAGAAAGAATACAAAGTATAGCCACAAAATTGACACCAAGCTTGAGGGAGTTGTCTTATGAGGAGATTTTGGAAAGCTGAAATTACCAACCCTGAGAGAAAGAAGAGAGAAGAGAGGTTTGATTGCAGGGTTTAGAGGAGTAAGAGGAATAGAACGTGTGGACAGAGAGGACCTCATTGTGAAAGATGGCGGAAGAACAAGAGGACATGAATTCAAGCTGAAGAAGAGTCGATGCCCCAGTGATGTAAAGAAATTTAGTTTTCCAAGCAGAACTGTAGACAATTGGAATAATTTAGACGGGGAGGTGGTGTGAGCAGAGAGCATCCATGTGTTCAAATCTAGATTGAATAATGTTATGCTAGGTGTTCTTGGTTCAGCCTCTCGTCCTTAGAACACTAGCTACTGAGCCGGGTTCTCTTTCGATACTGGAACTAGAATACACAACAAGAGGAGCAGGGCATAAAAACTCGGCTGACCAACCTTACACATATAGTACCTTAGTATAGTACAATATTAATAATATACATAGACAGGTTCAGGGGGACACAATTAGGCTAGTTGACTCTGGCCCGGGCTGCTGTGGGTCTGGGCTGCTTACAGGTGGCGCCTGGGCATGGGAGGTAGCTTGTCACATGTGCCTTCCTTTAGGAGGCACGGGACTACTGCTGGGGACGGTGTCGTCCGGACTGGGCTGCTGGTTGGCGTGGAGGGAGACCCTTCCCTAGTGGGGCCTCGATGGGGAAGGGGGCCCTCTGGACTGGGGCTGAATAGGGCCTCCACCTGCTCCTGGAGGAGGACTGCCTGCTGGCGGGGCTGGGGAGGTCATGTCCTGGAGTCCTAAGGGTGCCCCTGGATGTCTGGGGGCTGCAGCCTCTGCTGGGTTGAGCCGCCATCAGGAGCTGCCTGCAGCGTCTCTTCCTCGTGGAATCCGTCAGCTGAGGGCGTCTCCCAGGTGCTGGCTGCAGGGCACGGATCCCCAGGCTCGTGATGGGCCCTCGCCACAGCTCCTCCAGCTGCAACTCCTCTGGGGAACTGCACCTGTTGGGAGAGAGAGAAAGGCCTCCCGCTCGGCCTCTGGATGGGTGGTGGGACGAGCCAGGGACTTCCTCCAAGGGGATAGTCACAAGGGCAGTGGATGAAGGGCGTACAGTGGCCGTCCCTTCCTTCCCGGTGTGTACAGTGGCCGTCACCGTGATACCACAGGCCCTAGAGACAACAGCCAAAGAGTGGATGGTGATCGCCTCTTCCTTCCTGATGTGTACAGTGGCTGTCACCATGGTGCTGTTCCCTAAGGAGGTAGCAGGTGAAGGGCATACAGTGGCCGTTCCTTCCTTCCCGGTGCATGCAGTGGCTGTCACCGTAGTTCTGCTTTTCTCTGGGTTGTCAGCTGAAGTGCGGATGGTGGCCATCACTTCCTTCCTGGTGTGTACAGTGGCTGTCACTGCAGTGCTGCTCCCGGGAGTGGCTGCAGCCAAAGTGTGGACAGTGGCCATCACTTCCTTCCCAGTGCATACAGTGGCCGTCACCATGGTGCTGCAGGGGGCAACAGCCGAAGAGCGGATGATGGCTGACTCTTCCTTCCTGGTGCATACAGTGGCTGTCACCTTGGTGCTGCTTGGGACTGTACTGCGACAAGTCCCACCACGATCCTGGCGAGGGCTGCTGGCTGTAGTCTGCCGGGACGGTGTTCCTGCTGGTGGCTGTTTTGAGGGGAAGAGGGGAGCAGGGTCATGGGGAACCTACTGTAGGCCCATCTCACCTGGGCCTTGTGCACTTCCTACGCGCCTCCCCGTGGTCTCCTCCTGGGGTGGGTGGTGGGCCGTGGGTCCTTCCTGGGGTGGGTGTTGCGACACTCTTCCCTGGGCTTCCCGTAGGGGTGGGCACTTCATCACTGTTGGTGTGGAGAAAGTCACGTCCCCTTGGCTGGAGGTGGGAGGTGTCCGAGGTGGTTCAATGTGCTGGTGTGAGGTGGCAGAGGAAAGTAGTCTAGTGGTAGGTGAGTGGGTTGGGATCCTGATGCGAAATGTAGGCGATGTGGAGGGTGGAGGTTTGTGGTGTCTGCAGGAGGAGGTGGAGTAGTTGAGGTGTCCCCCGGATCCAGTGGCATTGTCCCTGGGCAGGGAACTAAGTGATGTGTTGTACTTTCATCAGTGATGGTGAGTGGTTGAGTTCTCCCAGCCGAATGCTGGCGACAGGTGAGGTGACCGGGGTTTATGGAAGGTCCTAGGGCAGGTGCAAATCCTCTCTCTGGGGGACTGGTTTGGTGGAAATTTCCATTGTGCCTGGTGTATTCTCAGTGTGATGGGGGCTGTGTCGGGTGTGATGAGTTTTGTTGGTGGTGGTTGTGGTGATGTTGGGGGTGTGGGTGAGGGTGTGACTGCATACCTGGCTGGTGGGCGGGAGAGGCGGCCGGATGTGCTTGTGGTGGTGGTGAAGACGGGCGTGGGAGGTGAGGTGGTGGGGCCACGTGGTGCATTGGCTTGTCATGGGTGGGTGGTTGAACGTCCTGGTGGGGAAGTATTTGGGGTGGTGGTGGGTGCGGGGTTGGTGTGTGGGGTGTGCATGTGGGGAGATCATGTGGGCATAGGGGTGGTGATGAGGTGGGTCCATGTGGTGTATCAGCTGGATGTGGGTGGTGGGTTGATTGTCTAGGTGGTGGAGTGTGTGAAGTTATGGTGGCGGTGATGAGCAAGGGGCTGGTGCATGGTTTGGCATCGGAGGTGGTTGGGGAGTGAGTGTGCATGGGGAAAAATTTGGTGGGTGTTGGGGTGGTGGCAGGTGTTGTGCGATGTCAGTGACATGGTGGGGTAATGGTGGGTGGGTGGGGGGTCTCCCGGGTGATTGTCCTGCGTGTCTGGTGGAGGTGAGATGTCAGGTGAGGTCGCCGGTGATGCGTGATGGGCCAATGGGGGTGGTGTTGAGCATGGGGAGGGTGGGGTGGGAGAGGTGGTGGTGGACGGGGGGGGTAGGTGAAGGTTAGGAGGAGGAAGGTGTAAAGTAGCAAGCATATGAGTCCAAGGAATGTTCTGGGGTGGCAGCGGGGTGGTGTGGCATGGGTGGGTGTTGTCTGTTGGGGCACGAAACAGTTGCACGTGATGGTTTCGATATGGGCGTTTGGTGTTGTGATGCTGGATTGTGACTTGATAGGGGTTGAGGACATTGATGATGGTGTAGGGCCTTCGAATCGTGGCGAGACATTGCTCGGGACCGGTAGGCATGCTACTACTATTGAGTCTCCTGTCTTGTAGGGGTTGGGTGTTGTGATGTCTGGCTGTAGGTCTTGATGCTTTTGCAGGTGGTGCAGTCATCTCTTGAGATGGTGAGGGGGTCGGATGTGGGGGATGGAAAAGGTGGTTGGAGGTGGTGTTGGAGGGGTAGGAGGAGGGGGGGTTTCTCCAAACACCCGTTTGTAGGGGGTGATTTCGTCGTCTCTTGGACAGGTGTTCATACCCCACTGTATAATTTTAACATGTGCTGGCTAATCCTCTTTGTCTGTTACCAGTATTCAAGCCCGTACTTGGTTGAGAAGGGTGCGGTGGCTCCTTTCACACACTCCGTTCCCTTGGGGCCAGTAGGGGGAGGAGTGGGAGATCTGGTAACCAGAAATGGTGGCGAGTTCCTTCCAGATATTGCCGGTAAATTCTGGGGCATTGTCTGAGTGAAGGGCTTGGGGAATACCAAAGTACGGGAAGACATGGCGGACAAGTGCTTTGACCACGGCCACATTGTGGTGCTCCTTGGCCGGGCAGGCAATGAGGAATTTTGAATAGACTTCCACAAATGATGTGATGTATTTATGGCTGGCTTTGGGTGGCAGGGGCCCGACTATGTCCATGGACAACAGTTGCCATGGTTTATGGGCATTGATCCGCGGGTGATGTCTTTACCTAGTGTGCAGGTCCGGCAGGCTTGGGTGATTTGTTTGGCCATGTTGGAGGGGCTGGGCCTCCAGTAGATGTCGCTGAACACTTGTAAGGGTTTTTTTGTGCCGAGATGGATGCCATTGTTGGAATGTAGGTGGTCACTGCATCAAGGGCGGTGTCTGGGTAAATGACTATGTGCCTGGCCTGTGTAAACAGGTGATTGCTTTGTTTGTGGAACTTGGAGAACACCTGGGGTGGTATCCAGTGGGGGTGCTCCTTATTTTGCCATTGTTGTATGAGGTTGGGGGTGGCGTTGACAGAGTTGATTGGTAGGCAGGACAAGGCGTCGGCGTTGGTGTGTAGTTTCCCTGGCCTGTAGGTGATTTCAAAATCAAACTCCTCGAGGGTCTCTCTCCACCTGATCAGTTAGGCGTTGTGGGTTATCACCCACAACGCCTAACTGATCAGGTGGAGAGAGATTGTCGTAGCCACTGGAGGGACGTGGTCCGTGATGATAGTGACGTGAGTGCCGGAGAGGTAGGCTCGGAAATGCTCCAGGGCCCATATAATGCCCAGGCATTCACGTTTGGTACCAGCATAATTCTTCTCAGCTTGGTTGAGGGTGCGGCTGGCACAGGCAATTATGTGTTCTCGCCCCTCTTGGACGTGGGCTAGGACAGCGCCGATTGCCACTAGGGACACATCAGTGTACAGGCGAAAGGGTAGAGTGTAGTTGGGGAATGCAACGACCGGGACGGTGATTAGTTTAGTTTTGAGGGTGTGGAAGCCAGTGATTCGGTCGTCGGTCCAGATGAATGGCTCGCCCTTCTTAGCCAGGTTGTGGAGGGGTTTTGCGATGTTGGTGAAGCCCTTGACGAAGCGCCGGTAGTAGGAAGTGAGCCCAAGAAAAGCGCACACATCATGGACATCTCTTGGTAGAGGGAGGTCTGTGATGGCTTGTAGTTTGTTGGGGTCGGGAGATATGCCTTCCACTGGGATGATGTGGCCCAGGAAGGAGACGGACCGTTCAGCCAGGACACACTTGGATGGTTTAAGTTTGAGTCCCACCTGGCGAATGCACAGGAAGACTTGCTTGAAGCACTGGAGGTGGTCGGCCTATGTCCAGCTGAAAATAATCACATCATTCAAGTATGCCAGGCAGCTTTCCCAGGTAAGGCCGCTGAGGACCGACTCCATCAATTGAGAGAACGTGGCGAGGGTATTGCAGAGTCCAAATGGGAAGACATTGAATTCGTAATGTTTACCATTACTGGTGGAGAATGCTGTTTTTCGTCGGTCCTCGGGGTGGATGGAGACTTGCCAGTATCCTGACTGCAGATCTGAGGTGGAGAACCATGATGACCCGTATAAGGAATCAAGTACTGGCACAGACTTGGGTTCTTTTATTCTGGACCAGGCTAGAGCATGCAAGGAAGTGGTAGGGCTCAAACATGGGCCAACCAGTCTTGCATGTATATTACCTTATAAACAAGTACAAAGGACTTTACACAATTAGTACATGAACAACACTATATATGGCACAAGTATGGTATATGGCACAACACTATATATGACACAAGTATGGTATATTGCACAACACTATATATAGCAAAGGGGAGACAGGTATCCCATAGGACTATGATGCTGTAGGTTATCACAAATATAACACAGGGGTTTTGACATTACAACTGGGGCACAGGGACAATGATATAAAGGGGTCACAAATATTACACAGGGGTGATGATATTACACATAAGGTACGGTATTACACAGGGGTGTAGGGCACAACAGAACAGATCACACAGGGGCAATGCTAGGAGGTTGCAAGCATTGCACAGGGATTGAGTACAAATACAACACAGGGGATGTGTGCACCCAGGGTGTATGACACGTTATGGGAGGATTTACAGTATTGCACAGGGGCACAACACTCAAGGGGGAGGGGTTGGGGTTTCCACAGGGGCTATAGCACTAGGGATGGGGCAAGAGTGTTGCACAGTGTTGGTGGTGCCACTGGTGGGTGCCAGGGTGCACAGAGGGCTAGGTCGCAGGTAAACACAGGTGGCAGCCTGGTGTGGGAGGGGCGCCATCAGGGGTGCGTTGCCAATAGGGGCACAGGTCTCGGGTGGCATGCTCAGGAGTCCAGAGTAAGCTGGAGGGCTGTGTGGTGGGCAGCCCTTTCCTGGTGGGGGCCCTGGGAGTGTGGTGGCCCTCTGGACTGGGGCCGAACAGGTCTAAGAGGAGCGCTGCACGGCTCCTGCCCTTGGCTGTGGTGGGAGTCCTGGAGGGTGGGTGGGGGGCACCATGCACCCTGGAGGGAGGGTGCAGGGGCGCCCTGCAGCCAACCCTAGGCTGGTCCAGGCCTGGGGTTGGCTGCAGGGCGCCCCTTGAGGTCTGAGGGCTGCTGTCTCGCCAAGAGGGGAAGGCCGTCATGGGTTGGCTGTGGCTGCCCACCTTAGGGGAGTCTGCCACTGCTGGAGGCGTTGGGGGCTGGGCTGCAGGGACAGGACGCCCAGGCTCACAATGGGTCCTCTCCAGGTACTCTCCGATGGGGGCCCTGTTGGGGAGCAGCCTCTACCCTTTGTAGAGGCGGGGGAGCAGGAGTGGCATCTCGCTTGGCCTCTGGAGGGGTTGGCTGAGCCAGAGACTGTGCCCTCGTAGGAATCCTCCGAGGTAGTGGAGGAGTGATGACTGGTGGTTTGCCCCTCAGCCTGGCAGGTCTGGCAGACCCTGTCAGAACTCCACTCCGGGGCAGAGGAAGGAGCTCCGGGGGACACTCCTTCCGCTTGGCAGGTCTGAGGGACGCTATCCAGGCTCCCTTCTGGGGTAGTGGACGAAGGAGATCCGGGGGACACTCGTCCAGGCCAACAGATCCGGGGGATACTGCTGGGGGACCACTTGTCCTGGGGACAGTAGGAGAGGAAAGTCCGGTGGACTTTCTGGCTTCTGCAGCAGGTCTGATGGTCTCTACCTCCCTCCTGCTGCCGGGGGAAAAGTGCAGCAGGAGGACGAACAGTGGTCTCTCCCCCGGTGGCAGGTCTGGTGGACACTGCCACGGGCCTGCCGCCTTCCTGGGGACTGCAGACAAAGGTCATCTAGCTGACAGTCTGAGATGCCTGCTCCCAAAAGTGGGTGGCAGGAGATCCAGTGGACAGTCCTTCCACAGTACTGTAGGTCCGGTGGATACTACTGTGCTGCTGCTCCCCTGGAGTAAAGCAGGTCTGTGAGCACCAGGGGTCACTCTTCCTCTTGTGGAGGCAGGTCCAGTGGACTCTGCTACTGAGGGCCTACTTGAGACTATCGTAGGGCAAGTCCCACCCCGATTCTGGCAAGCGCTATCCCTGTCAGAGGGTAATGTGCCTGGTCGATGCACTTCCCTTGGGTCTGGCTGCATAGAAGAGGGACATAGGTCACTGGGGATATGAGCTGGTGTAGCACGGGACACCTATAAGCCTCCCCGTTGCCTCCTCTTGGGGTGGGTGTCACCTCTCCATGTTCTCCTCCTGGGGTGGTGGTGTCAGGGTCGCTCTGTCGAGTGGGTATTTCAGTCATGTCATTGAGTCATCTGCAGTCCACGCAGAAGCACATGGTGCTGTTTTTCTTTTTGACCAGGACGACAGGCGAGGACCATGGGCTGGTGGAGGGAGAGATGACGTCGGCAACGAGCATTTCCTGGACCTGCCGGTCTTCCTCAGCCCATTGTTTGGAGTTTTACTGCCATGATGGTTGGCGAATAGGTGGTCCTGTGGTGTGGATTTCTTGCATCAGGTATGTGGTGTGGCTGATGTCTGCTGGTTCTGACGAAAATAGGTCTTGGAAGTCCAGGAGTTGTCGGAGGCTGCTAGCTTGATGAGGCGAAAGGAGTTCAGATGGGGGGGGTAGGGTGCCAGGGGAAGGGGGGGGTCGTCACAAGGCTCGGCCTCCTCCATTTCTCCAATCACTAAACCTCTGGAGAGGGTGAGGGGAGTGGTTGAGAGATTGGCGATGCATACTGCTCTGAGGTGGTGGGGGGGAGGAAGAAGGGTGACAGTAGGCAGGAGGAGAAGGCCCCCGGTGGTAGGCTAGGGGAGAACAGGATGGAGGTGCCGGTAGGCTTGTTCAGCTGTAGCCAGGCTTCATGCTGGGGGGGGGATGGTCGAAGCAATGGTTGCGGGGAAGGTGGGGTGGGGAGGAGTAGGGGGGGTTGGGAGCAGGGTGGAGGACATTGTGCGAGGAGGGCAGGGTGAGGGGTGTGTGCACATGCAGAGTGGCTGAAACTGGGGGTCTGGAGGCTTCTGGAACTGGAGACGTTGTCTGTGGCAGTCGATGCTGGTGTGCAGCTTCTGTAGAAGGTCCAGTCCCAAGTAGCTGTCATAGGCATGGCAGGTTGAGTTGAAAGTGATGAACTTGTGTTTGGTGGATGCTTGCTGGTGGGTATTGGCTCGTAGGGCCCAGGTTTCCCCATGTATTGGCAGGGGGCCATCTACATCTATGAGGTGAGCTGAGATGTGAAGAAGCAGGCCAAAGGCCGAGGTGTGGCGGAAGTAGAAGTGGGTGTAGAGGCAAGATCTGGCCGCTCCCGTGTCGACCAGTAGCCTCACTTTTACCCCGTTCAGTCTCATTTTGTCGTAGACTGGGAGGCCTCTGCCTGCTCCTGGAGGAGGACTGCCTACTAGTGAGGCTGGGATGGTCACGCCCTGGAGTCCTAGGGGTGCCCCTAGGTGTCTGGGGGCTGCGGTCTCTGCTGGATCAAGCCACCGTCAGGAGCTGCCTGAGGCATCTCTTCCTGGTAGAGTCCATCAGGTGAGGGTGTCGCCCGGACACTGGCTGCAGGGCACTGATCCCCAGGCTCGTGATGGGCCCTCGCCAAAGCTCCTCCAGCTGTAACTCCTTGGGGGAACTGCACCTGTGGGGAGAGAGAGAAAGGCGTCCCCCTCAGCCTCTGGATGGGTAGTGCGCCGAGCCAGGGACTTTCTTCAGAAGGGTAGTCACCAGGGCCGTGGATGAAGGACATACGATGGCCATCCCTTCTTCCCTGGTGCGGCTGGTGGCCGTCACTGTGGTGCTGTTCCCTGAGGAGGTGGCTGCAGCTAAAGAGTGGTTGGTGACCCTCCCTTTCCTGATGCAGCTGGTGGCCATCACTGCTGTGCCACAGGGGGCAACAGCTAAAGAGCGGCTGGTGGCCGTCACTGTGGTGCTGCAGAGGGCAACAGTTAAAGAGCAGCTGGTGGCTCTCTCTTCTCTCCCAGTGCAGGTGATGGCCTTCACTGCGGTGCTGCAGAGGGCAACAGCTAAAGAGCAGCTGGTGGCCATCACCACAGTGCTGCTTGGGACAGTACAGAGACAAGTCCCACCACAATCCTGGTGAGGGCTGGCCTGGCTGTAGTGTAGTCTGCCTGGAAAGCGTTCTTGCTGGTGGCTGTGTTGCGGGGAAGAGGGGCACAGGGTCGTGGGGGACATAGGTCCGTCTTGCCCAGGTCTTACATGCTCCCTATGCACCTCCCCGTGGTCTCCTCCTGGGGTGGGTTTTTGTCCATGGGTCCTCCCTGGATTGGGTGTTGCGACACCCCTACCTGGGCTTTCCGTGAGGGTCGGCACTTCACCTACAATTATCTGTCTTGCTCAACAAACTCGAAGATGGTTTTCGTTTCCCAATTTCCCAACTAGATGCCAGATTAGGCCAGGTTTAGATTAAATTATTAGGTACTGAAATACTCACGGGGCGGAGCAATCCCGACACCAACACCCCAGAAGGAGGACATGGGGAGGTTACCCCCACCCCAGAAGGAGACAGTGGGGAGACGCATAGGCGTCCCATGCCACAGCAACTCATATCCCCCGTGACCCTATGCCCCTCTTCCATGCAGCCAGACCCCCAGGAAGTACACTGACTGGGTACATTACCCTCTGACGGAGAAAACACTCGCCAGAATCGGGGTGGGACTAGCCCTTTGACAGTCCCCAGTACGTCCTCTGATTCAGTGTCCACCAGACCTGCCTTCACAAGAGGAAGAGCAGTCACCAGAGCTCACAGGGGAGCAGCAGCACAGTAGTGTCCACTGGATCTATCGTAGGAGGATTGGCCACCGGATCTCCTTCTGCCGCCCACCTTAGGAAGCAGGCATCTCGGACCATCACTCCAATGACCTTTGCCTGCGATCTCCAGGAGGGCAGTGAGCCCGTGGTAGTGTCCACCGGATCTGCCACTGGGGGAGAGACTACTGGTCATCCCCCTGCTGCACTTTTCCCCTGACAGCAGGACCGCAGCATAGTCTACCGGACCTGCCGCAGAAGCCAAAATGCACGCTAGGCCTTCTCCTCCTACTGTCCCTGGGACGAGTGGTCCCCCGGCAGCGTCCCCCGGACCTGTCAGCCCGAGGGAGCATCCACCAGATCTCTCTCGACCACTACCCCAGGTGGGAGCCTGGGTAGCGTCCCCTATACCTACCAGGTGGAAGGAGTGTCCTCCTGACCTCTTTCCTCTGCCCCGGAGAGGGTATTTGGCATGGACCATCAGGCCTGCCAGGCTGAGGGAGAGACACTGGTCGTCCCTCCTCCACTATCCCAGAGGCTTCCTTTGAGGGTGCTGTCTCTTTCTTAGCCCACTCCTCCAGAGGCCAAGCGAGGCGCCCCTCCTGATCCCCCTCCCCTACAAAGGGTGGAGACTGCTCCCCAACAGGGCCCTTGTTGGAGAGTGCCTGGGACTGACCCACCACAAACCTAGGCCTCCTGTCCCTGCAGCCCAGCCCCCAATGCCCCAAGCAGCTGACAGACTCCCCCAGGGTGAGCGGCCACAGCCAACCCCTGATGGCCTCTTCCTTCCAGTGAGACAGGCCCTGGATGATGAGGGGCGACCTCCAGCTGACCCCTGGCCCGGACCAGCCCATCCCCATCCCCAGGACTCCCACAATGACCAAGGGCAGGCGCCGTGCTGCACGCCTCATAGCCCTGTTCAGCCCCAGTCCAGGGGGCCATCACATTCCCAGGGTCCCCACCAGGAAAGGGCCGCCCACCTCGTCGCCCTCTGGCTTGACCAAGACTCCTGATAACGCCGTAAGAGATTTGTACTGGGAACACACCGCTGACGGCCCACCTCCCACACCGGACCATCACCTGTGTGTACCTGTGCTGTAGCCTTGGGTGCACCCCTAGTGCCCGCCAGTGACCCAGCCTACACTGTGAAATACTCCCCTATGATTCCCAGTGCTACAGACCCTGTGTGAACCACTTTCCCTCCCTCCCCCTCGCCCAAATTGTTGTGCCCTTTTGTGTCCTAATTCATACTAGACCCCTGTGTAGTATTCCTTGTTTGTGATCCCTTGTGTACCGCTTCACACCGTTGTGTAACCCTTCACCCCGTAGGTAATACCTATATCCCCTGCGTAATATCTGTGGCCCCTACATGTTGTACCGCGACCCCTGTGTCATATGAGTGGTGATTTACAGTGTCTTAGTCCTGTGGAATATCCATCCCTATGGTATATATACATCTGTGTAAAAGACTCATGTGATATACCTTGTTTGTATTCAGTGTTGTGTAACATACTATAATTATCTGGAACCCAAGACCCATGCCCGTATCTGAGCCCAAGGAATTGGGCACAGAATACACTGCATAACACTGGTGGCTAGCGGTCATTCTCGATGCGACAGAGATCAACAAGGGAATAAGGGGAAGTTACAAAATGGCTGCCAAACCGCATATCTAATTACCTAAGTTTGATCCCGAGCAGTTCGACATAAACACATATATGTGCATGGTCAAGCCTATATTGGATGTAAGTTTCGAAAATGACAGAGAGACAATCACAGTTACACTCCCACACCTTGGAAAAATTGTCTCTAGTATTGCAGCAAAAATCGTCCCTGATCTGACATGGGCATAATTCAAACAAATAGTGACACAAGCCGTCACACCCTCACTGGGGAAGGTCATCGCCTTCTCCCAGCTAGACATCCTCACCTATGACGGCAACTTAGACGATATCCTCATCCAGGCCAGGCAGCTCATTGCTGCCGCCTAACTGGAGGCCGATGCCGACACCCGGGACCAGCATACTTTCAACACTATACTGAGGATCCTCCCCAGCGTCGTCAGAGAGCATTTTACGATCTACAACCCGACTGGGGACCTCGATAGAGATGTACAGTTGGTGAGGCGCCTCATCACCGCTCACACTACTCCTCAACAAATCGGGGCGATTAGCCGAGTCCCTGCTCGGAAATCGCCCCCCACCAAGCCCTGGACGCCCCCCAGGAATGCTGCTCCACTCAACCCTCCCACCATACCAAGGGTACTCAGCACCAAGAAACGCCCCAACCTCAGAGAAACCATTAACTTAATCTGTATCAACCCGTGGGAGTCCTCACATGCAATCACCATGCCCCATACATGACAGCAAGGAGCAGTCAAAGGCTGCTCATCGCAAAGCAGCCAACCAGGGACGCCACAAAATTTCTGCATTCTAGGATGACCACATCGAGGACAAGGCACCTCCGACCGATTACCCGGAGCCCGAGAAAATGGAGCTCGGCGAGGAGGACACCTCACCACAACTGGATTTTTAGGACTGCCCCCACACCTCCCCATTGTGACAGAGGTCACCTCACATAAATACCGCCCCCCAGTGTACAACAAAATGAGGCTGAATGGGGTGAAAGCAAGGCTTCTGGTTGAAGTGGAAGCAGCCAGATCATGCCACTACCACCACTTTTACTCCTGTCACTCCACGGCCTTTGGACCTCTCCTCCCCTCCTCCGCCCATCTCGTAGACACGGGGGATGGCCCCCTGCCTATCCATAGGGAGACACAGGCCCTCCCTGCTAAAACCCACGAAAATGTGACTACCCAACACCGATTCATTGTATCAGATTCCACCTGCCGTGCATACGATGGCTACCTGGGGCTAGATCTACAAAAAGGTCCATGCCAGTATAGACTGCCACAAGTAGCACCTACATTTTAACAAGCCTCCAGATTCCCCCCCTCAGCCACTGCACGTGCACCACCACGCCTCCCCCTCCTGCCCTTGCTCCACCCCATCACCTCATTCCTCCCACCCCCCCCTGTCACTGAGACCCCCCCCACTCCCCCCTGCCCACCTTCCCTGCTACCATAGCCTCCACCATCACCATTCCCGCCCACGATGAGGCCTGGCTTCCCTTACATCTCCCCGCTGGAAACTTGGTACTGATTTCCCCAAACCTACCAGCTGGCGCCACTGCCTCCTGACTGTTGTCCCCCACCTTCCTCCCCCCCCACATCGGAGCACTGTGCATTGCCATCCTTTGCACCACTCCTCTCACCCTCCACAAGGGACTAGTAGTCGGAGAGATGGAGGAAGCCGAGCCCTGCATGTCTTCCCCCCCTGTCCCCCATGCCCTTCCCCTCATCCTAGACCACCTCTCACCACAACAAATCGACAGCCTTTGACGCCTCTTCTTGGACTTCCAAGACATCTTGTCATCGGGACCAACAGACATTAGCCACACCACCTTCCTGTCCCACGAGATTCACACGACGGGGCCACCCATCTGCCAACCCTCACGAAGGAAAAACCCTAACCAATGGGCTGAGGAAGACCGGCAGGTCTAGGACATGCTAGGTGCCAGTGTAATATCACCATCCACCAGCCCCTGGTCTTTCCCCGTTGTCCCCTATGCTTCTGCGTAGACTACCACTGCCTCAACGACATAACTACCAAAGACGCCACCCCTCTACCCAGAATTGACGACTCCCTCTACGGGGCAGCCTGGTTTTCCACCCTTGACCTGCAGTCAGGAATCTGGCAGGTCCTCGCCCACCCCAATGACAGAGACAAGACCACTTTTCCACCAGCATGAGGAAGCAATACGAATTTAACGTGCTCCCTTTTGGCCTCTGCAATGCCCTTGCAACATTCTCCAGGCTAATGGAGTCGGTGCTTAGTGGCCTCACCTGGGAAACATGCCTGGCCTATTTGAATGACATGATCACTTTCAGTAAAACCTGGGCCAACCACCTCCGCCGCCTACAACAAGTCTTCCTTAGGATCCGGCAAGCCAGACTTAAGCTTAGACGATCGAAGTGTGTCCTACCCCAATGTTCTTTCTCCTTACTGGGGCACGTCATATCCAAAGAAGGCATAGCCCCCGACCCAGAAAAACTACGGGCCATAGCAGACCTCCCCCAACCACGAAACGTCCGAAACGTCTACGAGGTCCACGCCTTCATCGGCCTGGCATCATACTACCAACGCTTTGTGAAATATCGCCAAGCCGCTCCACGACCTAACCAAGAGGGGGGAACCTTTCACATGGACAGGGAACCGCATACAATCATTTAACACCTTAAAGGACAAACTCATCACCCCCCCTATTGTAGCGTTCCCAGACTATACCCTTCCTTTCTGCCTGTACACCGATGTATTGCTAGTGGTGATCGGAGCTGTCCTGGCCCAAGTTCAAGGAGGGAGGGAACACATATTTGCCTGTGTCAGCCACACACTAAACCAGGCCAAAAAGAACTATGTTGCCACAAAGCCTAGGCATCCTTTGGGCCCTGGAATACTTCCAGGCCTACCTGTCCGGCACCCACATTACCATCATCACAGATCATCAATCCCTACAGTGGTTACGACAGTCGGAGACACTCCATGCCCAGATCATCCGCTGGAGGGAGACCATAGAAGAATATAACTTCAACATAGCCTATTGGCCTGGCAAACTCCACACAAATGCTGACGTTCTCTCCTGGCTTCCCATAAATTCCATCCATGCCACCTCCACCCTCCTACAACAATGGCAAACAAAAGGCCGCCCTACCTGGATGCCAGCCCACGTGTTTTCCAAACTACAATGACACGACAACCACCTGTACACTCATTCAAGACACATTGCCCTAGACCCAGACACTGCCCTAGACACCTTAACTCACCTTCACTCCGACAATAGAATACACCTAGGCACAAAAAAAATCCTATAAATTTTCAGCGATATTTATTGGGCCCTGACCCCCTCCCAACTAGCCAAACAAGTTGTCCAAACATGCCAAGCATGTGCCCTGGAAAAAGACACCAGGACACCAGGCTCGTCAGGTAGTATCCTAGCCAGCAAGCCCTGGCAGTTGCTCTCAGTAGATGTCATCGGGCCTCTCCCACCCAAGTCCGGCTTGAAATATATAATCACGTTCGTGGACACCTATTCCAAGTTCCTAATTGCCTGTCCAACGAAAGAACACCACGCCATCACCATCGCAGATGCACTGGTCTGCCATGTGTTCCCCTACTTTGGCATTCCCCAGGCTCTCCACTCCAACAATGCCCCGAAGTTCACAAGCAAGGTCTGGACCGAATTCGCCGCACTATTCGTCTACACCCTCTCCCACTCTCTGCTGTATTGGCCACAGGGAAATGGCATCTGCGAATGGAGTCACTGCACCCTACTCAGCCAGGTGTGTACCAGAATAAAAAAAATAAAAAAAACAGAATGAAGACTGGCCGGCACACATCAAGATCATACAATGAGGCATGAACTACTGCCCCCGCGAAGATGGCATCATCCCACACGAGCGAGTGTTCAGCGAGGCACCCCTTCTCCTACCCCTCTGCCACCACTTACAACCACCCGTCACCCCTTCTCCTACCCCTCTGCCACCACTTACAACCACCCGTCACCCCCTCCTCTTGAAACCCCTTTCACCACCTCATGCGTAAACTGCATTACCTCCAAAACACCCAAGACCTGAAACCCGACACCCCTGCAACTAACCCCTATAAACCAGGCAATTCCATCATGGTAGCTACACTGCCAACACCCAGTAAACTAGCTCCACATTATACTGGCCCCAGTACGATTGTAAAGGTTCCCAACCCATATCAAATCACCATACAGTACCACAACACCACCCTCACCTACCGGAACTGCCATGTGCGTCGTTTTCACGCATCTCCAACACCACCACCTTGCCACCCTCACCTGCCTAACGTGCACCCCCCCCCCCCAGTCTGAGCCTGATGACTGTTATCTCTCCCCTTCCCTATCCTCGCCCAGTTCCCCCGCCACCATCATCACCCCGACTCCGGACCCCTCCCCTCCCCCTCACACCCCCTGCTCACCTCTAGTGACCTCACTGCACACTTCCCCCACCACGCCATCACCGCCAAGCCTGACGCCATGCAGCCGACCGACGCCCTCACGCCCGTCACCGCCACCCACTCCTTACTTCACCCCATCCCGCACTCCCAGTGGACACCCCAGCTCCCCGTCCCCCACCTCCATTCCGTCACCACCACCCACAGTCACAGCTCCAACCACCCACCCATTGGCCACCCATTCCACCCACACACTGCCCCCTGCCACCTCACCTCACACACCCAATGCCACCACCCCACTATCACCTACCCTGTCCACTCCTTTGCGCCCATCACCATCACTGGCCCTCCCAAATCACAACACTTCCCGCACACCTGCCCATTACCCACTCCTCACCACCCACACCAGTGTTGACCACCACCTGGACCAGATCAGGACGCCTATCCCGCCCCCCAGCCAGATAGGCCCCAACACCCTCCCCTCCATCCACCCTGGCCCCCAATACTTCCCCCTTCACCCTACAAATACAACACACCACGTGGAAAATTCCAGTGGCCTGCCCCACTAAGCCACTTAGGACGACCCCTCCACGACCTTATAAGAACAAGACGACCTCACTCATCTCCAATTAGCAGCCGGAAACCACAGGTCATGTACCACACTCCCTGCCACCTAAGATGAAGTTCAAGCATATCCAATGGACTCCAGCTGGAGGATGCAAGTGACGCCTCAAAGGCATAGCCCAACTCCTCCACCTCCCCCAGCAGATACACGTACCATCCATGCTCACCATGGTCTGTATCCCACGCCATCAGCCAAACCAACCAACACTCCATTGGGCAAACCTACTTCGCCACCTCACGCCTTCCCATCGGACCTTTACTGTTGATACTTACCACTTCGAGTCACGGGGATGTGACTTCCATCCCCGTGACGGTGGTGAAATACCCACCCAGTGGAACAATCCCGACACCACAACCCCAGGAGGAGGACATGGGGAGGTGGCCCCCACCCCAAGAGGAGGCAATGGGGAGACACATAGGCGTCCCGCGCCACAGCGACTCATATCCCCGTGACCCTATGCCCTCCTGCACGCAGCTGGACCCCCAGGAAGTACATTACTCTCTGACGGGGAGAACACTCGCCAGAATTGGGGTAGGACTTTCCCTTTAACAGTCCCCAGTAGGTCTCGGATGCAGTGTCCACCAGACCCGCCTTAACAAGAGGAAGAGCAATCACCAGAGCTCACAGTCTTACTCTACCCCAGGGGAGCAGAGGCACAGTAGTATCCACCGGATCTACTGTAGGAGGAGTGTCCACTGGATCTCTTCCTTCTGCCACCCTCCTTCGGGAGCAGGCGTCTCGGACTGTCACTCCGACAACCTTCACCTGCAATCCCCAGGAGAGCGGTGGGCCCGTGGTAGTATCCACCGGGTCTGCCACTGGGGGAGAGACTACTGGTCGTCCCCCAGCTGCACTTTTCCCCCGACAGCAGAAGGGGGCAGAGTCCACCAGACCTGCTGGAGAAGCCAGAAGGTCTGGAAGGCCTTCTTCTCCTACTGTCCCCAGGATGAGTGGTCTCCCAGCAGCATCTCCCGGACCTGCCAGCCTGATAGAGTGTCCATACACTCCACCGGATCTCCCTCGACCACTACCCTGGCAGGGAGCCTGGGTAGTGTCCCCCGGACCTACCAGGTGGAAGGAGTGTCCTCCGGATCTCTTTCCTCTGCCCTGGAGTAGGTATTCAGCAGGGACCATCAGGCCCGCCAGGCTAAGGGACAGACCACCGGTCATCCCTCCTCCATTATTCCGGAGGCTCCTTACACGTGAGCCCACTCCTCTAGAAGCTGAGCGAGGCGCCCCTCCTGCTCCCCCTCCCCTACATAGGGTGGAGACTGCTCCCCAACAGGGCCCCCGTTGGAGAGTACCTGGGACGGACCCACCACGAGCCTAGGCATCCTGTCCATGCAGCCCAGCCCCTGACACCCCCAGCAGCTGGCGTACTCCCCCAGGGTGAGCAACCGCAGCCAACCGGTGATGGCCTCTTCTCCCTGGCAAGACCGCAGCCCCCAGTCAATAAGGGGCACCCTCCAGCCGACCCTGGGCCCAGACCAGCCTGAACCTGTCCCCAGGACTCGCATTATGGCCAAGGGCAGGTGCTGTCCCACATGCCTCTTAGCCCTGTTCAGCCCCAGTCCAGAGGGCCATCACACTCTCAGGGCCCCCACCAGCAAAGGGCCGCCCACCACGCCGCCCTCCAGCTCAACCCGGACTCTTGATCATGCCGTACAAGACTTGTACCAGGAACACACCCCTAACGGCCCTCCTTCCACACCGGGCCGTCACTTGTGTCTACCTGTGCCATAGCTTTGGGCACACCCCTAGTGCCCACTGGCGACCCAGCCTACATTGTGAAATGTTCCCATACGATTCCCAGTGTTACAGACCCTGTGTGAACCCCTTTCCCTCGCCCCCCTCGCCCCACACCCCTGTGTAACCCTCCACCCCATAGGTAATACCCATATCCCCTGTGTAATATCTGTGGCCCCTACATGTTGTACTGCGACCCCTGTGTCACATGAGTTTGTGATTCATAGTGTCTTAGTCCTGTGGAATATCCGTCCCCATGGTATATATATATCTGTGTAAAAGACTCATGTGATATATCTTGTTTGTAGTATATCTCAGTGTTGTGTAACATACTATAATTATCTGGATCACGGATCGTGTTGTTCCCCTGTGCAATATATACTTTGTCTGTGTTATATGACGTATTAGGTGCTATATTGTTTGTGATATATAGATAGGTAGTGTCGTGTGCTATACTGTGTTTGTGTTATATGTGTATAGTGCTGTGTCATATATTGTACTTATGTCCCATATATTGTAGAATTGTCCATGCATTAGTGTGTAAATTCTGTTGCACTCTGTTTGTCACGTAACATACGTGTGGAACTGGTTAGCCCTTGTTTGAGCCCTATCCCTTGTCTGGATGCTCTAGCCTGGTCCAGAATAAAAGAACCCAAGGCCTGTGCCCGTATTTGAGCCCAAGGAGTTGGGTACAGAATACGCTGTGTTATGCAGCAAATTCTTAGTCCAGATTTCTCAGGTTCAGGTATGGTGCGACCTTGGATTCTATGTTCTCGGCTGGATCAGTCACAGGCAAGGAAGGAAAGTCCAAACACAACTGGTCAAAGGCATACTTATATATTAGCAATAGACAACTACATGCACACCCTTGATCAAAACTATGGGACATATAATAACCAGATAATCTCAGAAGACTAGCACTTACAATAAATATCTCCACCTAGTTCAGCGAGTTTGACCTTTACACAGTATTCTACCTTTCCTTACATATGATGATTTCCATAGTGTCATACATACTGTATAGTTCACACAATACACCAGGTGTACTTGGTCTCAAATATATAACGGAGACAATCAAGTAAATCTCAATATACCCAAATGTGTGACATAGATGACAGTATATACTCGAGTCCTTATATAAGTATATTCGCCTCCTATGCTAGATATATGCATCCGTGTGACACAGACGACATCCTAGCTGTCCTTATGCTACGTGTGCGTTACAGAGGACGAGAAAATATAGCATTCACGGTCTATCCGCGCGTGGGGGAAGAGGTGGGGAAGGGGAAGGGGGGGGGTCAATGCAGTATAGTGCCCCCGAGAACACCCAGACACAGCAGTATAGTGCCCCCAAGAACATCCAGACACCCCCACAAGGAGCCCACGGAGGAGCAGCGACAGTGCACCGGGACTCGGTGCGACAACGGCCTAAGTCAGGCTGGGCCGCGTGCCCCTATAACCTGGAGCTCGCCTGCCGTCACCACAGCAGGAATACTGCACTACCTTCCGGGCGAGCCTTCACCAACCAGCTAAGGGGTGGAGCTGCCTATCCAGCTCCTGCCAGCACCCCAAAGGAGACGGCCTGTAGCCGCTCCTGCCTTCGTCAGGAGATGGCCTGTAGCATCTCTGAAAGTGTCTTCCTTGAGACGGCTGGTAGCTGCTCGCCCCTCGCTAAGGAGACGACCTGTAGCCGCTCTGAGGGTAATCAGGAGATGGTGTGTAGCCGCTCCCACCTTCGTCAGGAGACGACCTGTAGTCGCTCTGAAGGTGTTCTTCCGGAGACGACCTGTAGCTGCTCCAAACTCCTTCTGAAGGAGACGGCCTGTAGCCACTCCCGCCTTCACCAGACGGCCTGTAACAGCTCCGAAGGTGTTCCCCCTGAGACGGCCTGTAGCTGCTCACCCCTCCTGAAGGAGATGGCCTGTAGCTGCTCTGATGGTAACGAGGAGCCTGCCTGTAGCCACTCTGAAGGTGTTCCCCATGAGACGTCCGGTAGCTGCTCAACACCCCTCCTGCAGGAGGCGGCCTGTAGCCTCTCCCGCCTTCATCAGATGGCCTGTAACAGCTCCGAAGGTGCCCCTGGGTTTGCTGGCAGCCACCCAGCCTCTCAGGCCACGGTCAGTAGCCAGGCCTTGGCGAAGGCTTGGAGCCGCACCCCCAGGAAGCCACGTCCAGTAGCCGGGCCCTACGGCAGGAAGCAGCCCGTAGCCGCCCAGCCGCCTGAAGTTAATGCCTGCTCCCCGACCCCTGACACAGAGGGAGTCTCGGCCATCGAGGAGTATTGGAGAGGCCCTGTAGTCTCACCCAGCCTCTGCTCCCTACAACTGGCTCTGGAGGAGACCCACCTGACGGACCCTGACACAGACCGGTGCTGCAGCCCCTTCCTGTCAGTACCGCCCAGCCCCGGGGACCGTAGTTCTCAGGAATCCCAGACCGCCCCCAGAACTCCCGAGCGGGAACTCCCCACACCTCGATGGCGAAGGTCCTCATCCTCCATCAGGAGCCTGAGTGACCAATTCAGGCAATTGTTCGGCCCTAGCCCTGAGGGCCGTACTCCTGTCCCCAGCCCTGAAAGCATGGGACCGAACCCTTTGCCACCCACAGCCCCAGATGAGAACAGATGCCCCTGTGCATGATGCCGTGCCCCCTGAGCACGGAGTCTCCTGGTGGCGCTCATCCCCATCAGTAGAGGAGCTGCATCGCACCTCTGCTGTGCCCCTGGTGCCAGTTTCAACCGTATGACCGTTATTGTGCAATGATAGTGATCGAGCAGTGACAAGGCAGAATAGTGAATTGACGTGATAGTACCAAAACGTTGGAAAGAAGAATAGACACAGTGAACAGATACGGAACCATACAGTAATAATATAAACACCAAAGCGGTGGAGTAAGTGATGGTAATTGATCAAAAGCAACATACGAGTAGAGTGTAACAAAGTGAATATGCTACCATCAGACACTACCTCATACTACCATAATCATAATCAGACCCTAGCGCATTACACCACCCTCCCTAGTGAGAAATAGCTTTAGCATCTCCACTCGCATAGAGACCCTGGACTACACTGATTTAGAACGTTCTGCCTCAAGTGTTATTTTCACTGTACCCCAAACAGTATCCTGCGAGATACTCTTAACCCTATCTAGTTATAAGAGTTTATAATCGCCCAGTATACTTGTGTTTGTAACATCTTCTAATTCCCCTGTCTAACTAAGCAATACACGTGTATGGTTGTTGCCTGGAGTTTTTGTGTCCTGCCTCTCTCTTATTTGTCTAAGCCCTGGTCTCGAAAGAGAGCCCCGCTATATGTTAGGCATTTAAGGAATGGGAAGCCGAACCTAAAACACCTTAGATTACACTGGTAGACAGCTGTGGTTCTTGACCCGGGCATACGAGAGAGGTAATCAGGAAATACCGGAAAAATGGCAACCAAACCGCACGTGCAACTGCCTAAGTTGACCCCAAACAGTATGATCTATGTCTACTAATACCAAGTCGGATCACTTCCTTCTAAAACAGCTCCAAGCTCACGCAGGGGGCGGAGCATCGGAGTGACGTCAACTGGCTCTGGCATGAAACCCCAGTGCTCAGTTGACTCCTGACCATGACGGTGAGTGTATGTTTGCTCCACTCATCAGACCTTGACACATTTTCAGTCCGGAGAAGTGAGGGAAGGTGTACGGGTGTGAGGGAACCTACTGCTATATTATAGGGTTAAACGGGTTTGCACTTCTTCCTCTTCTTCATATTCCCTTATCATAAATGTTTAATTTGAGTCTGCTCTTTTATACATTTTCTGGTACTTAATCCAACTGATGTCACACAAACCACGCCTCCCTGCGCACTGACGGAAAGTGAGCTGACTTGGCATTAGTAGACTCAGAGTACGATGTTCACACATATCTGGCGATCATCAAACCTTTGCTAGATATCGGTTTTGAAAATGACCAACAAAAAATTGCAGTTATACTCCCATTGCTGGGAAAAGCGGCGGCTAATATAGCACCCAAAATCGTTCCAGAGCTCACCTGGCGGAATTTCACGAGACTCATGATCCAAGCCATCACCCCATCACTAGGGAAAGTGGTGGCACTATCCCAACTGGATAGTTTGACTTTTGATGGGAATCTAGATGATACCCTAATTCGGGCAAGACGACTGGTCACCGCTGCCTACCCGGAGGCAGATGATGAAACCCGGGAACAGCATACCTTTAATACTCTCCTGAGAGTGCTCCCCAGTGTTGTAAAAGAACACTTTACGATCCATGACCTGACTGGAGACATAGATAGAGACATCCAACTAATACAGCGCCTCCTGACCTCCCGCCTTGCACCCCAGCAGATTTTTATTGTAAGAAATTTTCCCACCAAAATTCCGGCTCCCCCATTCAAGCCATGTCTGCCTATGCCCCGCACCAGCCCCACCCCAGCGCCCACCCGGGGCACACCCCACACACCAGCGCCCTGCCCACAGGGAGAACCCCAACCTCATCTTAGTGAATCCCTGGGAATTCTCAGCGTGCAGCTCCAGGTGCCCACTGCACGATATCCTGAATCAGCTGAAGACTGCATGTCAGAAAACTACCACCCCAGGCCAATGCAAGGTCTCCTCTCTAGAGGACGAGGCAACAGAGGACGAACCTTCACCTGTGGGGGAGACCGATCCTGGGGAACAGGGGCTGGAGCAAGAAGAAGGAGGCCCCAGACAGCTGGATTTTTAGGCCCACCCCTGCACCCTCCCACGGTGGTGGGGCCATTTCCCCCAAATATCGCTCCCCAGTTTACCACAAGATGAAGCTGAATGGGGTGAAAGCCAGACTTCTGGTCGACACGGGAACGGCCAGATTCTGCCTTTATAACCATTACTTTTCCCGTCACAAATCAACCTTTGGCCCTCTCTGCCCCACAGCTACTCTCCTTGTGGATGCGGGGGATGGCCCCCTGCCCATCCATGGGGAGACACGGGCCCTAAGTGTCGACACCCACCAACCGGTGTCAACCCAGCACCAGTTTATACTGTAATTTTCGACTCTTCCTGCCGAAATTATGACAGATACCTGGGGATGGACCTGTTGCAGAAGCTAGGAGCCACCATAGATTGCCGCAACAGACAGCTCCAGTTCCGTGCACTGCCTGACCCTCCCCACCGGGCTGTCTGCACCTGCATGCCCCGGCCCCGGCTGGAAGATTCTGCACCCCCCTTCCTCCCTCTCCTCCCCCCTTCTTATCCCCACCACCACCCCCCCTTCCTCTTTTCCTGCCACCATGTCCATCGCCGTCACCATTCCCCCCCCACCATGAAGCTTGGTGCCCCTCAACCTTCCCTCCAGCCCCTCTGTCCTATTCTCCCCACTCCTGCCACAGGGAACCCTCTCGGCCTGCCTTCTGCCTCCGACTTTCCTTCCCCCGCATCACATGGCAGTCCAGATTGCCAACCTCACCCCCTCACCCCTCACCCTCCCTACAGGGCTCGTAATCGGAGAGATGGAGGAAGCCGAGCCCTGCACCCCTTCCCCCTCCCACTCCCCCACCCTCCTGCCCCCTATCCCCGACCATCTCTCCACCCATCAGTCAGACACCCTCCGCTGCCCCCTCCTGGATTTCCAGGATCTGTTCACAGCTGGGCCAGCTGACATCGGACACACCACCTACCTGGCTCATGAAATTCATACGACGGGCCCGCCAATTCAACAGCCATCCCGACGGAGGAATCCCAAACAGCGGGAAGAGGAAGACTGCCAGGTGCAGGAGATGATCGAAGCTGGAGTCGTCTCCCCCTCCACCAGCCCCTGGTCCTCCCTTGTCATCCTTGTAAAAAAGAAGGATGGTACGATGTGGTTCTGCGTCGACTACCACCGACTTAAGGACGTATCTACCAAAGACGCCACTCCACTCCCAAGTATAGACGATTCCCTGGATTCCCTGTATGGAGCATCCTGGTTCTCTATCCTAGACCTCCAGTCAGGGTATTGGCAGGTTCCCGTGTGACAGGAAGATCAAGGCAAAACTGCTTTCTCGACCAGCAACGGGAAACATTATGAATTTAATGTCCTGCTGTTCGGACTCTGCAACGCCCCTGCCACCTTCTCCAGGTTAATGGAATCCGTCCTCAGTGGTCTCACATGGGAAATCTGCCTCGCGTACTTGTACGACATCATTGTTCTCAGCCAAACCTGGGCCGACCACCTGCAGCGCCTCTGCCGGGTTTTTACCAGGATCCGACAGGCAGACCTCAAACTCTGGCCCACCAAGTGCGTTCTAGCCACCAGAACCGTCTCGTTCCTGGGGCACGTCATCTTCCAGGCAGGAATATCTCCTGACTCTGACAAACTCTGCGCCATCGTGGATATACCCCCACCTCAGGACGTTCATGGCATCAGAGCTTTCCTCGGCTTGACGTCCTATTACCACTGCTTCATGAAGGGGTTTGCCCACATGGCCAGAACCACTCCATGACCTGACTCACAAGGGGGAACCGTTCCTCTGGACAGACGAGAGATGAGCTGCCTTCCAGCAGCTTAAAGACAAGCTCGTCTCTGCCCCCATCGTGGCTTTTCCTGACTATGCACTCCCGTTCTGCCTCTGTACCGACATCTCCCTCCTTGCCATAGGTGCTGTGTTGGCACAAGTCCAAGAGGGACGTGAGCACATCATCGCATGTGCCAGCTGTACCCTGAATCAGGGGGAGAAAAACTATGCCGCCACCAAGCGAGAATGCTTGGACATAAACTGGGCGCTTGAACACTTCCGGACATATCTCTCCGGGACCCAAGTCACCATCATTATGGACCACCAATCCCTCCAGTGGTTACAGCAGTCCAACACCTACAATGCCCAGCTCATCTGATGGCATGAAACCCTGGAGGAATTCAATTACGAGATTTCATACCGCCCCGGCAAACTCCATACCAACACGGATGCTCTCTCTTGGCTCCCCATCCACACCGCCCAGCTGGAACCGAATCTCCTCCAACAACGGCACAGCAAAGAGCAGCCCCCTTGGATTCCTCACCACCTTTTCAAAAAAACTGTATCAACAGGGTGATCACCTCCTGACCCCCTCAGGTCATATTCTCCTAGCCCCTGACACTGCCCTCAATGCCGTGTGACACCTTCACATCCACAATGGCATTCACCTGGGTACAAAAAAACTGCTGCAGGTTTTCAACGACACCTACATGGCGCCCAACCCTTCCGCCCTCGCCAAAGAAATTATCCAAACCTGCCGTGCCTGTGCCCTTGGTAAAGACATCACACGCACAGCAGGATCATCGGGCCATATCACCGCCCACAAACCCTGGCAGCTGTTAGCCATTGACGAGGTAGGACCTCTACCTCCAAAATTGGGCTATAGATATGTCATCAGGTTCATTGACACTTATTCCAAATTCGTTGTGGCCTGCCCAGCAAAGAACACCATGCTGTCGCAGTAGCTGACCCCCTCCTTCGGCACGTTTTCCCCTGCTTTGGCATTCCCCAAGCGATCCACTCAGATAACGCGCCTGAATTCACCGGTGAGATCTGGGAGGAACTAGCCTATATTTTCTGGTACAACATCTCCCACTCCTCCCCGTACTGGCCACAAGGAAATGCAGTGTGCGAGAGCAGCCATCGTACCCTGATGAATCAGTTCCGCACACGAATAGAAGCCAGTAAGGAGGATGACTGGCCCGCCCATGTAAAAATCATACAATGGGGCATCAACTCCTGCTGCCGAGAGGACAGAATTTCGCCATATGAGTGAGAGTTCGGAGAAACACCCCTTCTTCTGCCCCTTCAGCAGTATCTACAACCCCCTACCTCCACTCCCACGATGGACCCACTACACCACTTCAAATGCCGTTTGACCCACCTCCAACATAACTTACACCTCAGCCCCGACACCGCCTCCAACCCCTACAAACCGGGTGACACAGTCATGATAGCCCAGCTCCCCACCCCTCACAAACTCGCACATCGCTTCACAGGACCCTACACCATCACCCGCATCCCTAACCCCTGTCAGGTCACTGTTAACTACCACGGCTCTCCTCGCACCCTCCGAAACTGACACATGCGCCCCTTTCACACTCCTACCCCCACCACCCCGGCCTCGCACCCCATTCCACCCTCTCCTCCTGTGCCACCCCCTCCTACAACCTATGAATGCTACATCTCCTCCCCCTCCCCCTCACCCTCCCCCTCACCCTCCCCCTCCCCTGCCACTTCTGCCTCACCGGCCGTCACGCCGCATCGCACCTCACCTGATAACTCACCTACACCACCAACACCCTGCTGCTCCCCCACCCCTTCCCTACCTGCCACCCCCTCTCCCACACCTAGCACCATGTGTCCCGCCCCCACCCCCATATCTCCACCTCAGCCCTCACCAACTGCCACCCCCACGCCCTCCAGCCTACCGCCCACACACACCCACACTCTTAACTCCCCATGCCCTGCCTCAACCACCCCCTGCCCAACTGTATGCGCCCCACGCACCTCACGCCCACACCAACCCCGCACACCCACGTCACCACCCACATCTACACTCAAAACAACCACCACCCACTTCGGGCACCTCTCCAGCCCACCCACCCGATACACCCATTCCCACGTCCCACCCACCTCGGCGCAAAAATCACACTCCCACCCCTGCCCTAAACCATCTCACACTCATGATACATCATGCACAAATCCTAGCCACCTATACTCCCCAGAGACACTACGCCGCATTACTCTGGCATAAAACCCGACACTCACCATCCATCTCAAGCATTCAACACCACACCACACCACGGGCAACAACCACCACCATGAAGATACGGCGAGCTATATGGGCACCGTCACTCGGACGCAACCAGTGAGTCCGAGGACCACACCACCTTCTCCAACTCCTCCGCTCCTCCACCACCACATCCACCCTCTTCCTCACCTGTGATGCGGAACAGGACGAGAACACCGCCACCACAGCCTGGCATGCCCTCCTCCGACATCTACAACCAGTCTACGCCACCCATGATATGCAGGTCTACCACCTCCAGTCACGGAGACGTGACTTTTTCCCAGCACACGGTGGTGAAATGCAGTATAGTGCCCCCGAGAACACCCAGACACAGCAGTATAGTGCCCCCAAGAACATCCAGACACCCCCACAAGGAGCCCATGGAGGAGCAGCAACAGCGTGCCGGGACTCGGTGCGACAATGGCTTAAGTCAGGCCGGGCCGCGCGCCCCTATAACCTGGAGCTCGCCCGCTGTCACAATAGCAGGAATACCGCACTACCTTCTGGGCGAGCCTTCACCAACCAGCTAAAGGGTGGAGCTGCCTATCCAGCTCCTGCCAGCACCCCAAAGGAGACGGCCTGTAGCCGCTCGCACCTTCATCAGGAGATGGCTTGCAGCCTCTCTGAAGGTGTCTTCCTTGAGACAGCCGGTAGCCGCTCGCCCCTCGCTAAGGAGACAGCCTGTACCCGCTCTGAGGGTAATCAGGAGAGGGCCTGTAGCTGCTCCCGCCTCCGTCAGAAGACGACCTGTAGCCTCTCTAAAGGTGTCTTCCTTAAGACGGCCGGTAGCTGCTTGCCCCTCGCTAAGGAGACGGCCTGTAGCCGCTCTGAGGTTAATCAGGAGACGGACTGTATCCGCTCCCGCCATCGTCAGGAAACTACCTGTAGTCACTCTGAAGGTGTTCTTCCGGAGACAGCCTGTAGCCGCTCCAAACCCCTCCTGAAGGAGATGGCCTGTAGCTACTCCCTCTTTCGCCAGATGGCCTGTAGCTACTCCCTCTTTCGCCAGATGGCCTGTAGCCACTCTGAAGGTGTTCCCCCTGAGACGGCCTGTAGCCGCTCATCCCTCCTGAAGGAGACGGCCTGTAGCCGCTCACACCTCCTGAAGGAGACGGCCTTTAGCCGCTCCCGCCTTCGTCAGGAGATGGCCTGTATCCACTCCGAAGGTGTTCCCCCTGAGACGTTCGGTAGCCGCTCAACCCCTCTCCTGAAGGAGATGGCCTGTAGCTGCTCCTGCCTTCATCAGATGGCCTGTAGGTGCTCCGAAGGTGCTTCCCCTGACACGTCCGGTAGCCGCTCAACACTCCTCCTGAAGGAGACGGCCTGTAGCCACTCTGAGGGTAACGAGGAGACAGCCTGCAGCCACTCCCGCCTTTGTCAGATGGCCTGTAGCTGCTCCAAAGGTGTTCCCCCTGAAACGGCCTGTAGCCACTCAACATCCCTCCTGCAGGAGGCGGCCTGTAGCCGCTCCCGCCTTCATCAGACGGCCTGCAGCTGCTCCAAAGGTGCCCCTGGGTTTGCTGGCAGCTACCCACTCTCTCAGGCCACGGCCAGTAGCCAGGCCTTGGCAACGGCTTGTAGCCGCGCCCCCAGGAAGCCACACCCAGTAGCCAGGCCCTATGGCAGGAAGCAGCCGGTAGCTGCCCCTATGCCTGAAATTAAAACCTGTTTCCCGACCCCTGACACAGAGGGAGTGTCAGGCTTACAGGGGTATTGGAGAGGCCCTGTAGTCTCACCCAGCCTCTGTTCGCTACAACTGGCTCTGGAGGAGACCCACCTGACGGATCCTGATGCAGACCAGTGCTGCAGCCCCTTCCTGTCGGCGCTGCCCAGCCCCAGGGTCCGCAGTTCTCAGGAACCCCAGACCGCCCCCAGAACTCCCGGGCAGGAACTCCCCACACCTCGACGGCGGAGGTCCTCATTCTCCGTCAGGAGCCTGAACGACCAGTTCAGGCAATTGTTCGGCCCTAGCCCTGAGAGCCGCACTCCTGTCCCCAGCCCTGAGAACGCAGGACCCATCGCCACCCACAGCCCCGGTCGAGAACAGACGCCCCTGTGCATGATCCCGTGCCCCCTGAGCACGGAGTCTCCTGGTGGTGCTCAGCCCCATCAGTAGCGGAGCTGCATCGCCCCTCCGCCACGCCCCTGGTGCCAGATTCAACCTTAGTGACCGTATTTGTACAATGATAGTGACAAGGTGGAATAGTGAATTGACAGTGATAGTACCTAAAATGCCCGCCGCCGGACCACCCACCCCGCCACCCCCCACCCCGCCACCCCCCACCCCACCACCAGGCCACCACCACACCACCACCCCAGGAAGACACAACGGGGGGGGCTAATGACCCAGGGCAAGAGGGTCACCCGCCCACTACTGACCTGTGCCCCTTTTCCCCGCAACTGCCCCGACACCAGGTGAACAAGGATCAGCAACGACCTTGCAGACGGGACAACCATCGCCAGCAGTGGGGTGGGACTGAACAGGATTCAGTCCCAAGTAACGTTTTGGTGACGGCCATCGTTACCCCCTCAAGGGCAGGAGGCCCTTTAGTGTGCCACGAGGTTCCAGTACTCTCCGCCACGTCTAGGGTAAGAGGCCCTTCAGTGCGCCACGAGGTGTCAGTACCCTCCGCCACGTCTAGGGCAGGAGGTCCTTTAGTGCGCCATGAGGTTCCAGTACCCTCCGCCACTCCAAGGGCAGGAGGCCCTAGTAGACAGCGAAAAGTGGGTCCCAGGGTAAAAAGACCTGGAGCCACGGCTGTGACAGACCCAGGAGAGAGAGTTGCCTCTGTGCTTCCCTCCCTGTATGTAGGAGAGGACACAGTCTCCGTGTACACTCCACCTATCGCGTTCCCCTGCGGGAACTGCTCAATACCACCCGGGAGAGTTGCCCCGGAGGTGTCACCAGAGTGGAGGTAAAGTCCGAAACCGGACCTGCCTCCCACTCCTGGGAGATCTCTGTCTTTCGCAGGCACCAGCAGGAGACGAGGCCACAGCCCAACCCTGACGGCGCGTCCCCTGGCAGATGACCGCAGCCCCAGGACCCCCATGCGAGCCCAGCAGACTACAGGCGAGGGCAACCCCGACTCCCTCACCCTGCGGAGCCGCCAACGCCAGGCCCGCCTCCTCCAGCTGTTTGGCCCTAGTCCCGAGGGCCACCCCTCAGGTCAAGGCCCCCAGACAGGAGGGCCTCCCTGCACCCCACCGACGAGACCCTGAGGTAAGGGTCTCCCTTCAGGTTGAGGCCCCCAGACAGGAGGGCCTCCCTTCGACTCACCGACGGCCCGGACCCGGGCAGTGACTTCCCTGCAGGTAGTGTGTTGCCCGTTACAAGCAGAGTCCCCCTGAGGTCCTCCCCCTCGAACAGTGACAGAGTGAATCAACCCAGGAAACATGGGTAAATCAGTGACGCCCCTTAGACCGAAATAAGCCCGAGGAAGAGGAACAGTGAACAGTGACAGAGTGTGATCCATATAAAACCAGTGGCTAATGTTACTTAACCCAACAGACTTACATGCCCAATAGAGTGGAAATATTCAATAATAATAAGTAAAGTAATATCACCCGCCCAGATTAAAGGAACTTCCCTTAATTGTGAATGACGATCAGGGTGCGCGGGAGAGCCAGAAACCTGTGTAAAGTGTCGCCATGACTAGTTAACTGAGCCGAGTGTCGTGATCCGCACCCTGACTTCATTATAGCAATATTCCTCCCCCAGACTCTTAACCTTGTGTATTCCCCTTGTTATCGTATGTATATATATTTTGGGTTTGAATGAAAGACGGTTATCTACATATATATAACAAAGACATTGGTATACACGCATCATATCGTGTGTTAAGTACAACTGTATTTTGTGCTATCGAAGCCTAACTCTGTGTCCCTGTATCCTGTATCTCAAATATCACTCTGTATCATATTGTAACGGTTTTAGAATTAAGGCAATAGATGTGTTAAGGTATACTGCCTAGTTTTTATGTCCTGTTCCTTTGTTGGTGCTTCACTTCCGGTCCGGAAAGAGGACCCCGCTCAGTCACTAGTCGGCCTAAAAACACTCAGCATAACAGTAACAAAGTGTTGGAAAGAAGAATAGATACAGTGAACAGATACGGAACAATACAGCAATAATATAAACACCAAAGCGGTGGAGTAAGTGATGATAATTGATCAAAAGCAACATATGAGTAGAGTGTAACAAAGAGAATATGCTACCATCAGACACTACCTCATACTACCATAATCATAATCAGACCCCAGTGCCTTATACCACCCTCCCTAATGAGAAATAACTTTAGCATCTCCACTCGCATAGAGACCCTGGACTACACTGATTTAGAACGTTCCGCCTCAAGTGTTATTTTCACTGTATCCCCAAACAGTATCCAGCGAGATACTATTAACCCTATCTAGTTATAAGAGTTTATAATCGCCCAGTATACTTGTGTCTGTAACATCTACTGATTCCCCTGTCTAACTAAGCAATACACGTGTAAGGTTGTTGCCTGGAGTTTTTGTGTCCTGCCTCTCTCTTATTTGTCTAAGCCCCGGTCTCGAAAGAGAGCCCCGCTATATGTTAGGTATTTAAGGAACGGGAAGCCGAACCTAAAACACCTAGCATTACAGGGGGAGTGGTCATATAGACTTCCTTACAAGACAGGAAGTTGGGAGTACACGTCATATATCACTTTCTATTCACTTCATATGGCCAAAGCAAAAGCGGGGGAGGGGGAGCGGCATTGATACTGTCTGTCTGTATGTAATACTGGGGGAGGTGGATAATCATATTTGGGAGTGGCCCGTGGCCTAGCACCACGCACTCCACACGTGGGCTTAATAGTGGAGAGTTAACTCTTCCACACGGGGAGGTAACACAGGGGGGGTGACACTAGGGCGAGGGGGTGGGTCCACTGGGGTAGGGGCTTCCCAGACACTAGGGGACAAACAACCTCAGAGTCGTTTACTCGCGGAACAAGCGGAGGGAAATGCTCGGGTCATGGGCGGCAGGAGGCCCTCGCCAGGAACCGCAGGCGGTGGCTGGGCGTTGGGGTGGGCCATCCAGAGTGTATTCCAGGGTAGGTCGCATGTGCGGTTGCCACAAGTCCCGTAGGAGTTGGTGGGTGGTGTGGTGGGCAGTCCTCTTTCTGTGGAGGCCCTGGGTGATGCTGGGTTCTCTGGACTAGGGACAAAGAGGTCCAGGAGGCGCGCCACATAGCACTGGCCCTTAATCATCGTCAAGGTACTGGGGCAGATCTGGGGGGGCCTGGGCCTAGGATCGGCTGTGGGGAGGGTGGCGCCTTGGCTGAGCTGCAGTCTCGTCTGACAGAGGCGGCTGTCAGGAAGAGTCTGCAGCCACCATCACTGAGGGAGCCTTAGCTACTGCAGCAGGCACTGGGGGAGGCCTGCTAACTCTGGGAGCTGCGGCCTCTCGTCCTGGAGGAGTCCAGCAACACCTGGGAGTGCAGGGCCTGGACACCGGGCCTCGGGGACGTCACGCCCGCTCTGGTCTCTTGTGAGGTCCCTGGAAAGGGCAAAAACTGCCCTCTCGTGTAGAGGGGCGGAGAAAGGGGCACCTTACTCTGCCACTGGAGCGGTGGACGGGGCAAGAGGTACTTTCCTCTACAGGAGCCAGGGGATGGGCAGAGGGAAAGCGGCTGAGGGCAGACTCTCCTACTTGGCGGGGCGGGGAGGCTCTGCCAGAACTCCAGTCCAGGCTAGATGGGGGAGGTCCAAGGGACTTTCTCTCCATCAGGCAGCCCGGTTGGGCACTGCCTGGGCTCCTTCAGGGGACAGGAGGGCAAGAGGAGTTGGGGGAGGCTCCTCTGCACTACAGACCCTGGTGGCGGGGAGAAGGCGCCTGATGGATACTCCCGGCTATTGCCACAGCTCTGACGGAGGCTGCACTCCAGCCATAGACCTGGCAGCGGGGAGAAGGCACCCGATGGATACGCCTGGCTATTGCCACAGCTCCGATTGAGGCGCACTCCAGCTGTAGGGTCTGGGACTCCTGTCCCGGAGACAGCACTGGGGGATGACGACGCTTCGTCCCACGTGGTACCTCTGGCAGAGAATATCCCAGGGCCTCCCTTCCTCCCTGGGGCTGCCAGCGAAGGTCGTCTGGTGGACGTGCTGATGTGCCGGCTCCCAAAGGTGGTTGGTAGAGGGTGGCTGACCAACGGTCCTTCCACCCTCAGTATACCTGATGGGTGATATTTTGCCACTGCTTCTTTGGGGGAATTGCAACCCTTGAGGCTTCTCCTGAGTCCTCTATTAAAAAGGAGGCTGATCCAGGGGACTCGGCGTCCAAGGGTTTGCTTGGGATTTTGTCACTGCAGGTCCGACCCCGATTCTGGCGAGTATTCCCTCCGTTGAAGTGTAGTGTACTTTTACTGTACACTGTCTGGTGGTCTAGCTGTGGGGAAGAGGGAAGTACGGTCACGGGGGAGATACGCTGTTTATGCCCGGAAGGCTTGGCAGGTGAAAAGAGTCTCTCTGTCATCTCCTTGTGGGGTTGGGATCACCTCCCTGTACCCTTCTCCTAGGGTGGTGGTGCCTGGCTCTCTCCGCTGAGCCAGTATTTCACTACCGTTGCGGGGATGGAAGTCACGTCCCCATGACTGGAGCTGGTAAAAGTCGACAGTGGGGGTGCGATGCGAGGGCGTGAGGGGGCGTAGGAGGGTTGTCCAGTGGAGTGTTCGGTGGTTGGGCTGCTGATGAGGGAGTAGACCACGGTGAGGGTGGATGGTCGAGCTGTGTGCCGCAGAAGGTGGAGGAACTGGAGGCAGCACTTGCGACCTGGGGTTGGAGTTCACAAAATGTGTTTTATCCTCATCTCGTGTTGTGGAGATGGAGGGACGCAATGGATGGTGTCTGCTTGTGGACTGAAGAGAGACGAGGCTCCCTTGTGTTTAGGAGGCTGCCACTGGTTAAGCGGCTTAGTGGGGCGGGCTATGTGGATGTCCCACGGGGCATGGTGGATTTTGAGGGTGTGGGGAATGGTGTTAGGAGGTGGGGTGGAGGATGGATAGGGTGTGTGGGTGTATCTGGGTGGGGGGCGGGGTAGGCAGCTCGATCTAGCCCGGGTGGCAGTTAGTACTGGCGTGGGAGGTAAGGGGTGTGTAGTGGGCGTGCTGGCGGAGGGTGTTGTGAATCGTGGGGGTGGTGATTGTGATGGGCATGAGGGGGTGGGTCGGGCAGGTGATGAGGGAACAGCGGCATTGGTTGTGGGAAGTGGCTTGGCTGGGGGCTGCGTGTGAGTGGAATGGGTGGCTGCTGGGTGGGCTGGTGGAGTAGTGGCTGTGGGTGGTGGTGAGTGGGTGGAGGTGGGGGACGGGGAGTCAGGGTGAATAAGGAGAGCATGGGATGAGGTGGAGTGAGGAGTGGGTGGCAGTGATGGGAGTGAGGGCGTGCTGGTGGAGTGAGCGGTTGGTGGGTGAGTGGTTGAGGTTGTTATTCGGGGTGGTGGTGGTGGAGTAGAGGGGGATGATGGGGAAATGGGGTGGCTGCAGGAGCTGGGTGATGAGGTTGAGTGAGGAGTGGGTGAAGGTGATGTGTGTGGGGACGTAGGTTGGGCCTGTGGTGTTGGTGTGATGGTGATCGTGGATGGGGAGCTGGTCTGGGGTGTGCCGTAGGGTGCTGGTGTGAAATGAGGAGTGTGTGAGGGTGTGGGTTTAAGGTGGCCTGTCGTTGGGGTGGTGGGGGTGAGGGCGGGTGTAGGTGGTGTGGAGCTCTAGTTCGGGGGTGAGTAGGGGGTCTGTGGTGAGGGTGTGGAGTTGGGGAAGGGTGTGATGGTGGGAGTGGTTGTGGGGGTGGAAGTGAGCGAGGGTGGTGAGTGTGATGGTGTGGGACAGCAGGTGTATGGGTCAGTTGTGTGGCTGGTGGAGGTGGGTGGTGGTGCAACGTGCTTGATGGGGAAACGAGTGTGGCGCGGTTGAGAGGTGGCGGGTGGGGGGCAATGGTGATTGTGGAATGTGTTGTGGTAATGAATGGAGGAGACTGTGTGACGGAGCTGGGTGGTTGTTTTTCTTCGGGCAGCTATCAGTTGCTCCCGTAAGTCGTGAATGGGGGACCTGTGATTGCACGCCGAGAATTCCCATGGGTCCATTGAGATCAGGCGTGTATTTTCCTTGGGAGGGAGGCGCCCTTTGGGGGGGGGGGGTCTGGGTGCACTTGATGGTGTTGGTGAGACATTGCTGGTGGGGGGCGTCCGTGGCTTTGAGGGATGTGCCCCATTCTTCGGGACTGTTCTTGCTGCGCTGATGCGTTGTGGGGTGGCATGAACGGCTAGGAGGTGCCTGATGACTTGGATATCCTTGTCGAGGTCTCCCATTGGTTCAAAGATCGTGAAGTGATCTCTGATGGTTATCGGGAGGATCTTGGGCAGGGTATGGAAGGTGAGTTGGTCCTGCGTATTTGGATCCGCCCCCGGGCAGGCAGTGGCGACAAGACGTCGGGTTTGGACGTCTAAGTTCCAGTTGGGAAAAAGCGACGACTTTCCCCAGTGAGAGTGTGATAATTTTGTTGAAATTGGTCCCATTTCATCTCTGGGACTATTTTCGTGGTTATAATCGAAACAATTTTTCCAAGGTGGGGGAGTGTAACGGCTATCTTCTCGCGGTCATTTTAAAGGCTTATATCTAGTATAGCTTTGATCATGAACATGTAGGTGTGTATGTCATAGAGTTAGGAGTCGAACTTGGGGAGTTGCACGTGTGGATTGGCAGCCACGTTTGCGAATTTCTCTTTCCTTGCTGTTCCACCGCCGGATCAAGAACCACTGCTGACCACCAGTGTTATGCAGCGTATTCTGAGTCCCGACTTCTCGGGTTCAGGTATGGTGCGACCTTGGGTTTTTTGTTCTCGACCGGGTCAGTCACAGGCAAGGAAGGAAATTCCAAACACAACTGGTCAAAGGCATACTTATATATTAACAATAGACAACTACATACACATCCGTGATCAAAACTATGGGACATATAATAACTAGATAATCTCAGAAGGCTAGCACTTACAATAAATATCTCCACCTAGTTCAACGAATTTGACCTTTACACAGTATTCTACCTTTCCTTACAGATCATAATTTCCACACAGTGTCATACATATGGTTCACACAATACACCAGGTGCACTTGGTCTCAGATATATAACAGAGACAGTTAAGTATATCTCAATATACTCAAATGCTTGACATAGACGACAGTATATACTCGAGTCCTTATATATATATTCGCATAACATAAACGGCCTCCTATGCTAGTTATATGCATCCGTGTGACACAGATGATACCCTAGCTATCCTTATGCTACATGTGCGTTACAGAGGACGAGAAAATATAGCATTCACGGTCTATCCGCGCCTGGGGGCAAAGGGGAGAAGGGGGAAGGGGGAATAGTGATATGGACTTCCTTACGAGACAGGAAGTTGGGAGTACACCTCATATATCACTTTCTATTCACTTCCTATGGCCATAACAAAAAGGGGGGGAGGGGGTGCGGCACTGATGCTGTCTGTCCGTGCGTAACACTGGGGGTGGAGGGTTAGTCACACTTAGAGACAGACCGTGGCCTAGCACCACGCACTCCACGAGTGAGCTTATTGGTGGGGAGTTCACTATTCCACATGGGGAGGTAACACTGTGGGGGACACTGGGGCGAGGGGGGGGGCGGGTCCACTGGGATAGGGGCTTCCCAGACACTAGGGGATAAACAACCTTAGAGTCTTTTACCCACGGAACAGGCAGAGGGGAGTGCTCGGGTCACGGGCGGCAGGAGGCCCTCACCAGGAACAGCAGGCGGTGGCCGGGCATTGGAGTTGGGCCGTCCGGAGTGTATTCCAGGGGTAGGTCTTATGTGGGGTTGCCACGAGTCCCGTAGGAGTTGGTGGGTGAGGTGGTGGGTGGCCTTCTTTCTGTAGAGGCCCTGGGTGATGTGGGGCTCTCTGGACTGGGTCCAAAGAGGGCCAGGAGGTGCGCCACACGGCGCTGGCCATTAGTCATCGTCGAGGTACTGGGGGTGGACCTGGGGGGGCCCGGGCCTAGAGTTGGCTGTGGGGAGGGTGGTGCCTTGACTGAGCTGCAGTCTTGTCCGACAGAGGTGGCCGTCAGGGAGGGTCTGCGGCTGCCATCACTGAGGGAGCCTCGGCTACTGCAGCAGGTGCCGGGGGAGGCCTGCCGACTCCGGGAGCTGCAGTCTCGCTGTCGGGAGGAGGCCAGCAGGGGCGAGCTGTGGCCTCTTGTCCTGGAGGAGTCCAGCAACACCTGGGGCTGCAAAGACAGGACACTGGGCCTCGGGGATGTCACGCCCGCTCTGGTCTCTGGTGGGGTCCCTGGAAAGGAGCAAAAACTGCCCTCTCGTGTAGAAGGGCGGAGAGAGGGGCACCTTACTCTACCACCGGAGTGGTGGCTGGGGCAAGAGGTACCTTTCTCTACAGGAGCCTGGGGACGGGCAGAGAGAGAGCAGCCGAGGGCCGACTCTCCTACTTGGCAGGATGGGGAGGCCCTGCCGGAGCTGCGGTCCAGGCTAGACGGGGGAGGTCCAAGGCTTTCCCTCTGTCAGGCCGCCTCGTTGGGCACTGCCTGGGCTCCTAAGGGACAGGAGGGCAAGAGGAGTTGGGGGAGGCTTCTCTGGGTACTTCAGACCCTGGTGGCGGGGAGAAGGCACCCGATGGATGCACCCGGCTATTGCCACAGCTCCAACAGAGGCTGCAGTCCAGCCATAGGGTCTGGGACTCCTGTCCTGGAGACAGCACTGGGGGACGGCGACGCTTCATCCCGCATGGTAACTCTGGCAGAGAATACCCCAGGGCCCACCTTCCTCCTTGAGGTTGCTGGTGAAGGTCGTCTGGTGGACGCACCGACGTGTAGGCTCCCAAAGGTGGTTGGCAGAGGGTGGCAAACTGACGGTCCTTCCATCCACAGTATACCCGACGGGTGATACTGTGCCACTGCTCCTTTGGGGGAATAGCAACCCTTGAGGGTCCTCCTGAGTCCTCTGTTAAAAAGGAGGCCAATCCAGGGGACTCGGCATCCGAGGGTTTGCTTGGGATCTTGCCACTGCAAGTCCAACCCCAATTCTTGTGAGTGTTCCCTCCGTTGAAGTGTAGTGTACTTTTAATGTACACTGCCTGGTGATCTGGCTGCGGGGAAGAGGGGCGTAGGGTCACGGGGGAGATATGCTGTTTATGCCCAGAAGGCTTGGCAGGGGAAAAGAACTTCTCCATCATCTCTTTGCGGAGTGGGGGTCATGTTCCCTGTATCCTCCTCCTAGGGTGGTGGTGCATTTCAAGCTGCATAATAGATACAGTTAAGCTAGGTTAGGATAGATTTAGTTAAATGGTGAAGTCAGGACAGTCCTTCTCCCATTACTATGACAAGTCAAACGAGTTGAGACCACTGAGCTCTATCATATGGTAGGGCTTTGGGTAATGTCGTGTAGTTTGTGTGCCCACCGCCAGGGGCCAGGGCGGCAGTGATGTTGTTTTTGCACTACATCCGATGCCCGCGCCTTTTGAAACCAGTCAATGAATTTGGAAAATATGGTGCCATAGTCCGCTGCACAGCTAAAATATAGTGCCATGACCCACTGCTCAGCTTATATAAGCAACAGCGAAACAGAAACAGCAAGCCAAGAACAGTGTTCGAATTGCATTACCATGGTGGAGGCAACGAGTGTGTGTATTTCATTGTGGTAGCCAAAGTCACACGCTCACTGTGGTGGTAGCTTCTGCATACTATAGAGCTCAGTGGTTGTGTTATGCAGCATAGTCTGACTCCGACTCCTTGGGTTCAGATACGGTGCGGGCCTTGGGTTCTTTGTTCTCAACCGGGCCAGAGTATGCAGACAAGGGGGGGAAGCCCAAACACTAACTGATCAAAGGCACATGTGTATCAAGCACAGAACAAGATACAAAGATTGGTACAACGATATACACAACAGTACGTGACCAAACCTATTCATTACAAATATATTAACAAATACAAAGGAATTCAGTTCACACTTACATTAAATATTTCCACGATACAATACACATATGGCACTTACAACACACTGGATACGTCTAACTAGAGCACACACACAGGTGAGGACACAATAGGACCTCTAACACAGTCTATTTCGATACGCATACATGCGCGTGACGGGGACGGGGATATTACTTTACTCCACAACAAACTCTCGTGACATAGACACAACTTTATATCACCTATAACACATCCGCGTGACATAGACGAGATACAGGCTGTCTTATGTTACACTCGCGTGACATGGGACGTAGGGATATATCACTTGTTATATACTCGCGTGACATGGGCGGGAGGTGACACTGTTCCACAGTATTATCGTGTGACATGGACGCACAGAATATTACCCTTAGCACACTCAGTTGACATAGACGGCATATCACTATGAGGTACGTATTGTACACAACAACTCGGGAGGCAAAGACACAACACTTATATGTCTATAGAGTTAACTGTGCATTGCATGGGGGGGGGGACACACACGTGAGTTAGCCGGGGCCTAGCGGAGGACGCACTCAATATGGGTTCTCTACTGGATTCACAATTCACTGGATATTGGGGCCAGAATATCATAAAGGACACTGGGGGGAATCTACTTCACACAGGGTCATATTCTCTCACACAAAAAGGGAGGGGAACACTGATGGGGGATGTAATAACAGTCTAGAGTACTTTTACTCACAGGTTCAGGTAGTGAGTGACACTAGGGCGTGCCTGGGCCCACTACTGTGGCAGCCGCAGGTGATGGCCTGGTGTAGGGGGCGGGCCGTCAGGAGCTCCCTCCCAGTGGGAATCACTGTCAGGGTTGCCGGGTGTCCTAGTTGAGCTGAAGGGTGGAATGGTGGGCAGCCCTTTCCTAGTGGGGGCACTGGGAGAGGAGTGGTCCTTGGGACTAGGGCCAAACAGGGCCAGGAGGCATGCAGCACGGCACCTGCCCTTCGTCGTGGTGGGTGTCATGGGGGCGGACCTGACCAGGTCCAGGCCAAGGGTCGGCTGCAGGGTGATCGGTGCCTCTCTGGAGCTGCGGTCTCACTTAGGGGAGGTGGCCATCAGGGAATAGCTGTGGCTGCCTGTGCTGAGGGGAGTCCAGCAGTTGTGGTGGGTGGCAGGGGCGGCTCGTCGGCACCAGGGGCTGCGGTCTCCCCTCGGGGAGGAGGCCATCAGGGGTGGTCTGCGGCCACCTACTCTAGGGGAGTCCGACAGCAGCTGTCGGTGACGAGGGTGGTGCTGCAGCGACAGGATGCCTGGCCTCAGGGTGGTCTTGCCCTGTCTAGTCTCTGGCAAGGTACCTGTGGGGCAGCAGTCTCCATTCTCCATACGGGAGGGGAGGGGAGGGGAGAGGGGTGCCTTGCTCTGCCACAGGAGGTGCGGGTTGAACAAGAGGCGTCGGCTTCACCAGGAACCTCCGGTGTCACAGAGAGGGAGTGACTAGTGGTCTGCTCCCCAACTTGGCGTGCCTTATGGTCCCTGCCAGAGCTCTGTGCCAGGGTGTGAAAGGGGGGTCCAGAGGACGTCCCTTCGGCCAGGCAGATCCAATGGACACTGCCTAGGTTCCTGCCCAGGGTAGTGGCCAAAGGAGATCTGGTGGATACTCTTCCAGGCGACCGCTCGTCCCCAGGACGACCGGGCAGGAAGGCCTGTAGGGTCTTCTGGTGGTTGCTGCAGGTCCGGTGGACTCTGCCTTCCTGCCGTTGGGGGATGATGCAGCTATGGGATGACCAGTGGTCTGCCCCCCAGAGGTAGATCCAGTGGACACTACCTCTGGGCCCGCCTCGCTCCTGAGGAGATCCAGTGAAGGTCGTTTGGAGGACGTGCTGACGTGATGGCTCCCAGAGGTGGGTGGCAGAGGGAGGAGAACCAGTGGTCACTCCTCCTACAGTAGATCTGGAGGATGCAACTGTACCGCTGCTCTCCTGGAGTATCACAAGACTTCAGGCTCTGATGGAGTGTCCGAGGGACTGCTTGGGACTTGGTTGTTGCACGTCCCATCCCGATTCTGGCGAGGGTTCTCTCCGTCGGAGTGTAGTGCACTCAAACTGCATACTGCCTGGTGGTCTGGCTGCGTGGAAGAGGGGCGTCGGGTCACGGGGGAGATTTATGGTTTCCACTCAGAGGAGAGCGTAAATACCTCCCCATTTTCTCCTTGTGGGGTGGGGGTTACATCCCTATGCCCTCCTCCTGGGGTCGTGGTGTCTGGCTCGTTCCGCCGAGCGGATATTTCAGGCTGACACTGCGGAACATAGCTAAAAACAATGGGAAAACAGATTTCACTTGAAAAATTTATTTACCGCCCAAAAATTAATCAGAAAAATATAACAGACTATCAGGAAGATGAAGAACTGATTTGGTAAGGTGCTTCTACTGCTTCAAATAAAGTGTATGTTTATTTGTGTGTATAGTGGGATCACCAGTGCTGAATTTAAGATTTTCCTGTGTATCTTTCTCATATCTGTTATTAAAATGCAGTATAGTGCCAGAGGGGGTGACCTGACACCCCCACAAGGAGCCCATAGAGGAGCAACAAACGCTCCGGGACTCAGGGCGACAATGGCATAAGTCCGCCCAGGCTGCACGCCCCTATGACCCAGAGCTAGCCCGCCGCCACAATAGCAGGAATACCAGACTACCTTCTGGGCGAGCCTTCCCCAACCAGCTTCAGGGTGGAGCTGTTTCTCCAACTCCTGCCAGCACCCCTGAGATGGCCTGCAGGCACTCAACCCTCCTGAAGGAGACGGCCTGTAGCCGCTCTGAGGGAAATAAGGAGACGGCCTGTAGCCGCTCCCGCCTTCATCAGGAGGCGGCCTGTAGCCGCTCTGAAGGTATCTTTCTCAAGACGGCCTGTAGCTGCACAACCCTCCTGAAGGAGACAGCCTGTAGCCGGTCTGAGGGAAATAAGGAGATGGCCTGTAGGTGCTCCCGCCTTCGTCAGGAGACGGCCTGTAGCCACTCTGAAGGTGTCTTCCTTGAGACGGATTGCAGCCGCTCAACCCACCTGAAGGAGACAGCCTGTAGCCGCTCCCGCCCTCGTCTGGAGATGGCCTGTAGCCGCTCTGAAAGTGTCTTCCTTGAGACGGCCTGTAGCCGCTCTGAAGGTGTCTTCCTAGAGACGGCCTGTAGCCGCTCCCGCCCTCGTCTGGAGACGGCCTGTAGCCGCTCTGAAAGTATCTTCCTCGAGACGGCCTGTAGCCGCTCTGAAGGTGTCTTCCTAGAGACGGCCTGTAGCCGCTCTGAAGGTGTCTTCCTCGAGACAGCCTGTAGCCTCTCTGAAAGTGTCTTCCTCGAGACGGCCTGTAGCCGCTCCTCCTTCAGAAGCTGATGTCTGTTCTCTGGCCCACAACCAAGAGGGAGTCCCAGGCCTAGAAGAGCACTGGAGAGGCCCTGTGGTCTCCCCCGGCCTCTGCTCCCTGCAACCGGCTCTGGAGGAGGCCCACCTGATGGACCCTGATGCAGACCGGTGCTGCAGCCCCTTCATGACGGCGCTGCCAAGCACTGTGGACCGCAGCCTGCCCCCCAGGACTCCTGGGCGGGAACTCCCTGCACCCTGATGCCGGAAATCTTCCTCCGTCAGGAGCCTGAACGAAAGGTTCAGGCAGTTATTCGGCCCCAGCCCTGAGGGCCGTACTTCCACCCCCAGCCCCGAGAGCGGGGGGCCCTTAGCCACCCACAGCCCCGAACGAGAAAGGACACCCCTGAACGTGATCCCGTGGCCTCTGGATGTAAAGGGCCCCGGCGGAACCCAGCCCCGTCAGTAGTGGAGCTGTGACGCCTCCGCCGCTCCTTTTACCTGACTGCCCGACGCCCGGATCCGAAAGGAGTGACAGTGATAATACAGTGTCTGTGACCTAGTAATATAGAGGCAGAACAGTGAACTAACTCTCTAGCGGAAGTCAGTGATAATACCAAAGTGGTGGAGTGAGTAACAGTAACAGTGCAACCGCAAATACGGCCACCCACTGAGAGTCGGGTCTATCAGAGTGAATATGCTGCCACCAGAAAATACCTCCTAATAAAAAGACCATATCCAGACCCCAGTGCCAAAGAAACCCTCACCAACACGGAACAATATTAGCGACTCCACGAATATAGAAAACCCAGACTTCCTATAGTTAATAATACTCTGCCTCAAGTGCTATTTGATCTGAGCAGTATCCTGTGTGATACTGATAACCCATATCTAGACGTAAGAGTTATAATTGTCCAGTGTATCTGTATTACTGACATCTATTCGTTCCCCTGTCCAACTTAGGAATACACGTGTAAGGTTGTTGCCTTGAGTTTTTGTGTCCTACCTCTCCCCTATTTGCCTAAGCTCCGGTAGGCGTTTATGGGACAGGAAGCCGGCCCCTAAAACACCTAGCATTACAGTTATATTACTGTGTGCCCCATGCTACTTATTACTTTCCCAGATTGGGTTTTTGATTAACGTTCACCCTTTAATATTAATTACAACTACAGAGCATTAAGATGGAAAACAAAAACATGAGCTTTGAAGTACCCGATTTCTCCTAAGAGTGACAGCCACTCAGCTACAGGAATGGAAACTCAGGAAGGTTTCAGTTGCAAGGTTCAGATGAATTCACTACAGCAAAGTTATGGAATGATTAGGACTGTCATATTTATTTGCTTGCTATTTAATTTCAGTTGATGAAGGGATTTTTATTCAGTACAAAGTGGTGAAAGAATCTCTGACAATGTTCTATCGTTTCTCAATAAAGGAAATAATTGTGTCAGTGAAATAAAAATTACAAAGATTATGCAAACTTCAGAAAATACTGAAGGGGGAAATGCGTGCTTGAAGAGCTTAATTGAAATAATGAAATATGTACATACCAGCATGTTTCAAAAGCTAAGCAGAACTGGTAAATGTTATGCTGGATGTTTTTAGACCGACTTCTCGTTCTAAAGACACCAGCTACTGAGCGGGGTCCTCTTTCTAGACCGGAAATAGAACACTTACAAAGGAACAGGGCATAAAACCTCGGCAGGACACCTTAGCACATCTATTGTCTTAGTTCAATTCCCTTACAATATACATACAAAGGTACACTAAATATGGATGGGGTTAAGTGACAGGTTAATTAATATTAGCATAACATATCACATGGGCACTGTGTTTACACCCGAGTTAATACACGAGAAAATATCACATAGCCGTGGTGACACTGTTCATACACTCGGTCTTTTTCGACTGTACGTGGTAGGCTGGTCTCTTGACCACACACTAGTATATTACTCTGGTTCTGGGGCACTTAGACATACACACAGAACTCTGGATAAACTGGAGTAGAGACCTTTATGGGTAGTGTTTCTGTCTCACTGTTTCTATATCGCCTAGTCACTGTCACTGTTAAGTCTTTTGCACGACACTGGGGTCTGGAGGTGTCGTCACTGGGCTGCTGAGGTCTGAGCTTAACTGGGTGGCGCCCAGAAGTGGGAGGGAGCCCTCCTGGGGGGTCCTGCTGCAGAAAGCACTTGACAGCTCTCGGGGGCGTCATGGCCCGGGCTCGAGTCTGGTCTGGGGTGCAGGGAGGCCCTTTTCTGCTCAGGCCTCGACCTGGGGAGGGGCCCTCAGGACTGAGGCCAAACAGCGTCAGGAGTCGGCCCTGCCGCTTCTTGCTCCTGGCGGAGGGCTGACAGTGAGTCAGGCCGAAGTGGTCCCGCCTTGGGGTCCGGGGACTGGCCCTGGAAGGAAGAGGACTGCAGTCGCCTCTGGGTGGGGGCGCTGTCAGGGGTTGACTGCGGCACCTTGCCCGCGGGGTGTCTGTCAGGACCTGGCGTCATCCAGGAGCAGACAGAAGGATGTGAACCCCGCCCTCAGTGACAGGACCTTGCCACCACTCCTCGAACGGCAGCACCTCTGGGGAACCACACTTGGAGGGAGAGACAGAAGGGCATCCCACGCAGCCACAGGGTGAAGAGTGGGCCACGCAAGGGACCTTCTCCTCCGGGAGAACCTTTGGGACTGTGGATGAAGGACGTGCAGTGGCTCTCCCATCCCCGACACGTACAGTGGCCATCGTCATGGTTCCACAGCCCCTAGGGGTAGCAGCAAAAGGACGTACAGTGGCCGTTCCTTCCCCGACGTGTATAGTGGCTGTCGTCGCAGGGCTGCTCCCGAAGGAGGAAGATGCAGATGAGGGACATACAGTGGTCGTTCCCTCCCCAGTACATACAGTGGCCGTTACCGCAGGTCTGCCTACCCAACGAGAAGTAGCTGAGGGATGTACAGTGGCCATTCCCTCCCCGGTATGTACAGTGGCCTTTAGCACGGGGCTACTCCCGTACGAGGTGGAGGAGGTGGATGAGGGATGTACAGTGGGCGTTCCCTCCCCAACGCATACAGTGGCCATCGTTGTGGCTCCACTCCTCCTGCCTATGCCTATTGGTGTGCGTACAGTGGCCGTCACACCGAGGCTGGCTCCAGATGTGGCTGCAGCAGAAGGACGTACAGTGGCCACTCCTTCCCCTATGCGTACAGTGGCCGTCGTCGCGGGGCTGCAGGGGGAAGCAGTTGAAGGACGTACAGTGGCCGTTCCCTCCCCAGTACGTACAGTGGCTGTTACCACGGTGCTGCCTGGGACTGTATCTGGAGCAGTCCAACACCGATCCTGACAAGGGATGGTCCAGCCGAGAAGTAGTTTCACATTCCTGTGACGTCGTGGTTGGGCAGGTTGAGGGAAAGAGGGACACAAGGTCGGGGAGTACTTGAGCCCGTCTCACTCTGGGCCAGTGTCGCATTCACCTGACCCACCATGGTGTTCTCCTGGGGTGGGGGTAGGGGTGCGGCTCCGTAGCGGGGTGGGGGGTCCGGTGGCGGGAGCGCACATTTTAGTAAAACTTCCTGCAAGAAAGTTTATGTAGTACCTAAAATACACACCTCCGCTGCAGCCAGACCACACCCCCCACCACCCCCCACCCCGCTGCCGAGCTGCAGCCCCACCACCACCCCAGGAGGACACTACAGCGGGCCAGGTCAGTGTGGGACTGACCCAGAGCGAGAAGGGCGCCGGGGCGCCCCTACCTTAAGTCCGTCTTCCGCTCAACTGACCCAACAACAACCACTCAGGAAGAAGAGACAACCCTGCAAGTGTATCGGTACACGGCTAGCACTAAATATCGTGCCACCTCTAGCACCAATAAAATGTATCGTCGCACTGCTGGCCACCAATTTAATGTAGCCGTTATGGAGTAGCAGTTGACTACATATTAAGTGTTCTGCTGTATAGTATAACTAGACCACTGTGTTGGATCGACGACACTGTCTGTAGTACACGTCAGCTACTCGCCGTCACTGCCCGACACTTCCCACCAAAGGTCCTCTGCCACGAGAAGGTGGAAGCTGGTCTGTTATTAAGTGGTAGCTTAAGGTGACAGAAATGAGCAGATTAAATCTCTCTTTATTGGGTACAGAATAATATAACTGTGACCCGAGAGATATGTAGGAGCGACACCACCTCCCTTTAAAACCGTAAAACGGCCTCTGACGCTGTACACTCGCCGAGCCGACTAGGGCGCGGTGCTGAGGTCAGCTAAAAAGTGAGGTGCCGAGCATTACATATACTCTGGGCTTATGCAAAAAGTAGAGATAAATGACAACTCTACTAGCACATTATACACCTCTATAAAATGGCATTAAGTACATTCACATATACCAACATAATAAATGGTTCCCCAGGACTTTACACTTACGCACTATTCAGATATCTTTTCACTTCTCCTAACCTTCTTTTTTATAATTGAAACAGGGTGGCACTTGTGGTCTGCCATCCACCTTCTTCTATACCACAGCTAACAGCGAAATGATATTTGGTTGTTCATCATTCACACTTCATTACACACTGTTAATTATGACTAAACAGCTTTAAAAATTATTATGTAAAATGTGTGATACTACAACTTCATATGGAAAAAGATGTTGACACCAGAACATCGCTCGGCCACACCATTGACGTCCTCGTCGACATTGTTGTCCTAACTACCGCGTAGCCTAACCAGAGTGTAGGGTAGCTAACTATTCAGGAACATCCACTTGCAATCCTCGAGTACGGACACGTGGTATCAGTGGGTTCCTTAATTGGCGCCTTAAATAGTAGCCTAAACCACAAACACAGGACAAGACCACAATAAGTAGAAGACCAACGCCAGGACCAAAATAGGAAGGAGAAAGGTATGAAGGAAGATAGGACAGTACATAAGGCTCTAAATCAGTCCTGTTCAGGTGGGAGAGGAAGGTAAGCTCCTTTAATACATGAGACAGCCTGTTCACATTCAAGCACGTAACACTGAATGAAGGTAAAAAAGGGTCGTAACTGGGGTGAGAAGTTCACTGTCAAAGCTAGATAATGCTTGCTAGGCAGAACTGCTATCTCTTTACTGTGTAACTCACAAAAATCAGGTGCAATATAGTACCCCTTTACTGTAAGGAATTGATTCTGTGAGGCACAAATCACAGTTACATCCTCTGTCTCAGGAAAGTAAAAGTACTGTTTCGCATGAATATGAGCATGGAAAACTGACTTCAACTGAATGGGTTAGAAGGTGCAACGTTGCAGAGCAGAGGAAGTATTTGTGTCCGACAAGGCCCTCTTACACTCCTCTACCTTTAATGGTACGAAGACAAAATGGAAAGCAGGACATACATGGAGATCAAGAAATGAGGCCTTACACTTCTCAAATTCATCCACAGTCGTTTCTGCTACACATTTTCTTGTCATCTGAGACAACTAGCACCTCTAGACCCTCTTCAGTAACAACAAGTGTATTATTAGCAGTAGCAAAAGGGAAGGAAATGAACCGCCATGCCTGGTATGTTACAGCATTCCTCATAGGTACCAAAATCAGGATGCCTTCATGGGTCAACTGGGCCTCTAACAATGGGTAATAATATTCCAGTTGACTCAGATCAAAGAGTGGCATAAGTCCATGCTTCCACATAGCTATATCAACTGCATTTGTTAGTATATTAGTAGGCAGCAATAAAGCATTAACCCTGTTCAAACTTGCATCGATTAAGCCGTCCACCATATTGGCTGCATGCTTCTCCAAAGCAGTGGTTGACTCGTCGAGAGCATGTAAGTACTCAGCGAATAACACCAAGTTAGCTAGGGTTGGGAGGTTAATTTGGATGTTGTTCACAAGCTCTACTAGATGGTTGGTAGTCCTAATTATCTCGTTAGCTTTGTTAGTGAACTCATCTAACTGTTTATACACATGCATGATTAATCTATTATTGGCTTTAGCGGCCAGTGTCAAGTCATGTATCTGTCTACCCAATTGCACTACATCCTTATCTAATGCCGTACCAAAGAGTTGTTGAGACAGAATTCCTAGAAAATCCACAAGTCCTCTCTTAGTACGTGCATGGACATGCTTGGAAAGATCAGAGTGTACGTTAGGTAAAGCAACATGCAAGTTAGTGAGCCTGTCGGTGAGCCTGTCTATATGCCTAGTCTGAAGCTCACAAAGCTTCAGTGTCAGAGTTCGTCAATCGTGGGTTTCGATTAAACATCTTTCCCACTTCCAATAGTTGCTGTCTGAGATTCGACAAGCCCTTGGAGACCTCCTTGACAATATCTGGCATTTGGAGATAGCCTTCCATTGGATAGTAGATGCATACTGCATCTTCCACTACCACGACTTCTCCAAGTGGGCTCTTCAGTGCTCCTGGCATTAACGCAGTCGTGTCCATGTCCGATGTCGTTCCATAGGTCCACCCCAAGCAACGCACGAGGAGTTTGAGCCACAGCCACATTTTTTTTTTTTCTGTAAGAGTAGATACTCCCTTAATCACTCTTGTTGTGGGATCGTAGCTTGCTGCGATACTCTTGGTTAGGGACAAGTACGGATGACGACATAGACTGCGACGAAGACAGAGGGCACAACACATCAGACGATAGGCCTAGCTCTTGACTTACTAGTTTGATCCTATCAGCATGTACTGCCTCCTGAGTTCCATTAGCTTCATCCTTTATTCTATAAGTATTTCCACGTACTCGTTCCACAACGGTATATGGCCCACGGAACTTAGGTCTGAGCTTGGAAATTCTCTCAGGGTTGTGGATTATGACCTTCTGGCCTGCCTGTAACGTCTTTTATTGGCTACCTTTGTGTTGTTTCGCCATCATCTCCGCTCTTGAGGCATTTAAGCTTTTCCGTACTTCACTGTGTATACGTTGGAATTTCAACAACTGTACCTTTGCGTAGTCTTCTTCGTTGTATACTGGAGTAGGAGGTCCAGCCAACAAATCGTAGGGTAACACTTTCTCTTCTCCATAAGGGATAAAATGAGGAGACTTCCCAGTTGATAATTTTTCTGAGGAGTTGATGGTCGCCGCTACATGTGGTAACCAGTCTTCCCAGTTATCCTCCTGATTTGAGGTTATTACTGGTCTCAAGACTTCCAGTATCTTCCTGTTTGTTCTCTCCACCAGGCCATTGCTCTTAGGACTGTAAGGCGTTACAAAAACTTGCTTTACTCCATACATACGACAGATTTCTTGTAACACCTGGTTACGAAATTCACTGCCATTATCGCTGAGCAATACCTTAGGTGTAGAGTATGGACAAATCACTGAAGTCACAAAAGCGTGCGCCACCTCCTCTGAAGTTTTCGTCTGTAAAGGTGCTAAAACAGTGAATCGTGAGAAATGGTCCACTGCCACCAGTACATAACTTGAACCTTGACGACTTCTCGGCAACGCTAAGAGATCAATGGAGACTGTATCCCAGGGTTTTTCCGGTAGAGGATACTCTAAGATGGGAGTCGGAAGTCCCGTCGTTCCTCGTATTTCAGCGCATTTGACACACTGACTGACGTGGGCTTCTATGTCCTTCCTCTTAGTCGGCCAATAGTATTTCTTTCTCGCCTCACGTATGCATCTATCGCGACCGGGATGACCCGCTTGAGGTACGTCATGAACTAACTGTAGCACGGCTTGCTGTAAGGTAGCAGGAACAACCAACTGATATGCAGTGTCCTTCCCTGGGGATTGCTTATACAAAAGATCCTGTTGAAGATGGAAGTGAGTCATTGGTACTGGGAGTTCAGGTAGACAAGTCTCGTCGCCAGACTCCAAGGCATAGATGACTTGAGACCACATCGCATCATTACGTTGTTCCGCTTTTACCGTGTCTGAGGAATACTCAGCAAGAGCAACATCCTCGGCTATGGTAGCAGCAATGTTTCTACTCAATGCGTCGGCTACAACATTTTGACGGCCAGGCAAATATCTGACCACTGGATCAAACTCCATTACCTTGCCAAACCAACGCGCAACCTTACCGTGCAAGTTTTTTCCTTTAAACAAGTCGCGTATGGGTGCATGGTCAGTTAAAACAATTATCCGGTAGCCAAAGATAATATCCCGGAAATGTCCTAACGCCCACACGACTGCTAATGTCTCCAAATGTGTCATCGAATAGTTCTTCTCTGGGGGTCTTAATGCCCTACTAGCATACGCTATGGTATGTGTCTTTCCTTGCTCATCCTTCTGCTGTAACACCGCTCCCAGACCCAGACCTGAGGCGTCCGTGCACAGATAGAAAGGTTGAATATAATCAGGAAATGCTAATACGGGTGCTTCTGACATGGCTTGTTTGAGCTCGTTGAAGTTTTTCTCTTCCGAGGGTCCCCATTTCCATGCAGCGTCCTTCTTAAGTAGCGTCGTTAAAGGTGATGCTATGATGGCATACCTGTGGACAAAACTCCTATAAAAGCCAGTGAGGCCTAGGAACGATCTTATCTGATCCTTGTTCTGTGGTGTAGGAAAATTTATTAGGTCATCTAGATACGCTAAGACGTCTTGCCCTAACATCTCGCCAAACAATTGGTTTATCATCCGCTGAAATGTTAAAGGAGCATTACTCAGTCCAAAAGGCATCCGGAGAAATTCAAAGTGCCCACGGTGAGTGCTAAAAGCAGTAATGGGACGCGACTCTTCGGTCAGCTCCACCTGCCAATACCCTGACGCTAGATCCAGACAAGTAAACACAGTATTTCCCTTACCTAAAGATTGAAGTAAGTCTCGCAGATGCGGAATCGGGTAACGATCCGGTACTGTTACCTTGTTCACTTGCCGAAAATCCACAACAGGTCTCACACCACCGTCCTTCTTAGGCACTAGAAAGAGTGGTGCATTCCAAGGCAAGGAGGAAGGCTGGATAACTTCATCACGAAGCATCCTTTCAACTTCCTCATCCACTGCTTTCCTTTGGCTGTGCGGTAGACGGTATGCGGGCACATAAACTGGATTTGTACCAGGGCACAAACCAATATGATGCTTCACCCTATTCGTCCTACCCAGCGCTTCTCCTGGAAGTGCTACTACATCAGAATTTCCTTAGCCAGACGTACGGGTTCCGACTGAGTCCTTGCTTGAGATGTAACTACAGGAGAGATCACCGGCACGTCGTCGACTTCCTTTATGGGGGCACCATAGCACATCAAGTCACCTATATAACAACCATCTCTGAGCTTAACTGCGCCACCACTCATATTTGCGATGAAGAGGGGCGTCTTCTGGTCTTGGCCAACGCTAGTCAGAGTCGATTTCAGTGACAATGCCTTATGTTTTACAGTCTCAGTTAAGCATGCTACATCAGTTCCCACCGACACGTCAGGTACTCGGACAGGAACTTTACAGACAGTTCGACTGGGTAAGTGGTGATTACCACTCACTATAGCCCTGACTTTCTTCCAGTCCATACCCTCCGCTTCGTGTGCATCCGGGGACTCCCTTGACGCTTCACTTGTCGGGGTCACAACTGGTTGGACGGCTCCTGATCGGATGCCAGTTCCAGTTCGTGTTGCTGAGGGATTAAGGCCTACAAACTCTTTCCCATTAAAGGAAATGGAATGTCTTTGAGGGTGTATTACTATATCATACTCCTCCATGGTTTCAAAGCCTAACAGCCCATCAGCTGGCAGAGGAAAATCCTCACCCACATAAAACGTAGCACGTAACACAGGAGATTGTTTATCTGCCCTCAGTGTCAACGGCACCTGGCTTACAATCTTCATTCTACTCCCTGTCACACCTGTCAACATTACATCAGGTGGTGATAATGTCCAGTTTGTTAGAGGCATTTCACTTTTAAGTCTTTCCAACGCTTTACTAGAAATAATGTTTGTACATGCCCCTGTATCTACGATCAGGGACACTTGGCCTTTCCCTATGATCCAAGGAATAGATAATAAGTCCACCTTAGTAATAGCTGCCACACACGCATCGGTGGATTGTACTATTTTAATTACTTTTGCGCGCGGCCCTGAGCTTCCCCTGAACTAGCTGGGTTCCCTAGTTTCTTCCTCTTTTCAGTGACAAAGGGGCAACAGTCCGTTTCATGAGGACAATGCCCATGTATGACACACCATCTTTTCACCTCTGGCTTAACAGCCTTGGTCCTTTGCTGTGGAGAACTAGTAGCTGTATCTCTCCAGCCCGAAGTTTGCAAGGCTTTGCTAGCTTCTGCATAGCATATGCCTGCCTTCGCCAAAGCCTGACTTTCAGTACAGTTAGGATGCTGCTGTACTATATCAGTAGCCAGATTAGGTACAGGTATCTGCCACAAAGGAGGAGGGTTAGTCTGACTTTGCACGCCCATATTGCTAGTCATGCCCCAGGTATTTGGACAAGGGCCCTGGGTTTGCATGCCAATATTAGTATTCATGCCCCATTGATTAGGATTCTGGGTTTGCATGTCAGTATCAGTATTCATGCCCCATTGATTAGGATTCTGGGTTTGCATGCCAGTACCATCTGTGTTTATACCCCATGCATTTGAAGAAGGAACAGAAAATAAATTCTGTCCAAAACCTTGTGGTGTACTGAAAACATCAGAAGTATGCACAGGTATGTGAGTGGTTGTAGTACTATCACTAATGACTGGATTTTGCATATCCTGAGTGACCAAAGGTACTGTTGTTGTCCCAACTTCCACAGTCTCCTCTCTAGGAGTACCCTCATTAGCAAGACTAGTGGTCATTTTGGATCTAACTGATTGCTTGGGACTGTTGAATAAGTATGACAGAACGCAAATGCAAAAACGTTCAAATCCTCATCCTATATCCTCATCACCTTGATCCTCAATATGTCCTTCACTCATTTAATATGTCTGAGCACTTTTATTTGATGTATCAACCCACTCATAAAATGCTGAGTCTAGTGGGGTTAATCTCTATTTCCCTAAGTCTACGTCCCCACTTCACTGTATCCATCTAACCTTGTCAGTAATATTCCCCTCCCAGTTACAGGAAGATAAACTGACATAAAAAAAAAGGATAGTTACGGTAAGTGACAGAGAATGGGACACATATAAAATACACAGAAAGTATATTTATTTCAAGGGAATTCTGAGAAACCTTTATTTCCACTCATCAGCTAACTAACGTGTGTTGATTCAAGTGTGTGTGTGTGTGTGGATTTAATGCATGGACACTACCTAGATATGAAAGTCCAGGATGATGTTCCACATTCCACGTTCCGCACTCCACCAGACTCCTCCAACCATACACGACAGCCCGCTCGCCGTGGGAGTTAGCAAGCGAGTGGTTCGCCCTGCATCACGCCAGGCCCGCCGCTTTCGGTCTCCCTCGGCTCGCTTCGGCCGTCCGCGCCTCTAGTTGCTAGAAGTCGCTAGTTGACCCACTCCTCACCGCACTGGCTTGAACTCCCCTTATCTCGCCTCTCACACACGAGCGTGAGATTCTTGCCAGTTTGCGTTTGAAGATGGAGATATCTCGCACACCACAGGGCGAGATAACTGCCAGTTTGTGCTTAAGATAGGAATCTCGCACTGGCAAAATAATGGGAGGAATTAATATGCACCACTCCAGTTTATCTGCTCCACTTAACTCACTGGTAATTAGTCCCCTTACAACAGTAGAGTAAAATTTTCTGTTTCACCTTCAGGAACGAGCGATTGCAAGGGTTACTGGTTCACAGCATAAAGCCCTTTAGCACGTATCGTATCCCACCGCTGCCACCAATTTAATGTATTGGTACACGGCTAGCACTAAATATTGTGCCACCGCTAGCACCAATAAAATGTATCGTCGCACTGCTGGCCACCAATTTAATGTAGCCGTTATGGAGTAGCAGTTGACTACAATTAAGTGTTCTGCTGTATAGTATAACTAGACCACCGTGTTGGATCGACGACACTGTCTGTAGTACACGTCAGCTACTCGCCATCACTGCCCAACACTTCCCACCAAAGGTCCTCTGCCACGAGAAGGTGGAAGCTGGTCTGTTATTAAGTGGTAGCGTAAGATGACAGAAATGAGCATATTAAATCTCTCTTTATTGGGTACAGAATAACATAACTGCGACCCGAGAGATATGTAGGAGCGACACCACCTCCCTTTAAAACTGTAAAACGGCCTCTGACGCTGTACACTCGCCGAGCCGACTAGGGCGCGGTGCTGAGGTCAGCTAAAAAGTGAGGTGCCAAGCATTACATATACTCTGGGCTTATGCAAAAAGTAGAGATAAATGACAACTCTACTAGCACATTATACACCTCTATAAAATGGCTTTAAGTACATTCACATATACCAACATAATAAATGGTTCCCCAGGACTTTACACTTACGCACTACTCAGATATCTTTTCACTTCTCCTAACCTTCTTTTTTATAATTGAAACAGGGTGGCACTTGTGGTCTGCCAACCACCTTCTTCTATACCACAGCTAACAGCGAAATGATATTTGGTTGTTCATCATTCACACTTCATTACGCACTGTTAATTATGACTAAACAGCTTTAAAAATTATTATGTAAAATGTGTGATACTACAACTTCATATGGAAAAAGATGTTGACACCAGAACACAAGTGGAGCAGCCTTCACCAGGTTCGGGGTGGGACTGCTCCAGGAACAGCCCCAAGCAACGCCGCGGTAACGGCCACAGTACGTACTGGGGAGGGAGCAGCCACAGTAAGCCTCTCAGTTGTTGCCCCTTGTAGCACCGCCACAATAGCCACAGTACGTGTGGGGGAAGAAGCGGCCACAGTACGCCCTTCAGCTACAACCACCCCTGGAGACGGCCTCAGAGTGTTAGCTATTGAGCGCGCTCCAACTGGCAAAGGAGGGAGGAGTGGAGCAGCGACAACGGCCACAGTACATGTCGGGGAGGGAGCGCTCCTGACGGCGCCCCACTCTGTAGGTGAACACAGCACCCGGACTCCCAGGACCGGTCGGCAGGCCTCAGAGCAGAACCGCTCGGGCCCCACTCTCCCACGGCCCTCCGCCCAGAGTAAGAGGCGGCAGGCCCGTCTACTGAAGCTATTTGGCCCCAGCCCCGAGGGCCACCTATCAGGTCGAGGCCCCCAGACCGGAGGGCCTCACTGCACCCCACCAACGAGGCCCCAGTACGAGGGCCGCCTATGAGGTCGAGGCCCCCATACGGAAGGGCCTCCCTCCACCCCCCTGATGAAGCAGGCCCGGGCAGTGATGCCTCTGCGGGTGGTACATTGCCTCCTGCAGGAGGGCTCCCCAGAAGGGCCCCTTCCCATGCCCGGACGCCACCTTTGTTAGCCCAGAGACCAGGGGTATAGTGGCGACTCCAACGCACCTCTCGAGTCGTGCCTAAGTGAGTGAAAGAGACAGCGACAGTGGGACCGTGAATATATAATATAAAGTGACGAACAGTGAATATCTATACAAGGGCAGAAATCAAGGGTCAGGAGCACGGATTGTGAGACAGAGACAGTTGTGATATATAAACAGTGTTGTGACTATACTAATGGTGCACAGGAAAAAGACTAAGTCTATAGACGTGAAACCAGACAAACAGTGTCGCCACAGTTAAGTGACAATTCCGAGTGCCGCGACTTGCGCCATAACGAACTTATAGAAATATCGACCCAACTGCCCGTTTATTCCATTCTTATGTAGCACATCTAGTAGAATATATTAAATGTCTATTTATGCCTAAAAACTAACAACCGTACCGTGCTCTAGTGACTGACAGAATCTGTATAAGTGATCACCAGTATAATCTGTCCCCGACATCACTGTTATGTTGTGAACTTTGTATCTGAATCCAAACTCTGTCTCCCTGTCCATCCTGTATCCAGTGTCTCTTTATTTCATATTGTAAAGTGTGCTGAAATAAGGTAATAAATGTGTTAAGGTATACTGCCGAGTTTTTATGCCCTGTTCCTTTGTTGGTGCTTCATTTCCGATCCGGAAAGAGGATCCCGCTCAGTCGCGGGTGTTTTTAGGACGAGAGGTCGGACTAAAAACACCCCGCATAACAGTACCTTGTCAAGTAAAGTACTAAACAGTAAAGTGTGTGTTATGCTAGGTGTTTAAGGGGCAGCTTCCCATCCCTAGAACGCCTAGAGTGCAGCTGGGTTCCCTTTCTAGACCGGAGCTTAGACACAGTAAGAGAGGAACAGGGCACAAAAACATAGGGCGATAACCTTACACGTGTATTGGCAGATTCACTACTGTGGAACAGGAAGACTTGTACACAATATACTTATCAAAATTAATACATAGGCTGGCAGGTGGATTTGGAGTATCTCGCAGGATACTAGTTAAACAGAAGTCTTAATTCATGTTTGGGAAACACACGGCTTTTACAGTCACTGCACAAGATGCTCTTTTCCACAAAGGAGGCGAAACACAGGTGTTATAGGTTCAAGGGAATTTGTTCTGGCTCTGTTCTGTTTTTATGGTAATACTGAGAGTTATGTCACTGTTCTCCGATTCTGGACTTACACAGGATGGCTGGACACTGACACTAAGTTATGGTAATAATGCTGAGGGTTTGCTTCTCGTTTCACATAAAATAGCTATATATTGTTTCTGGTGTTTTCCTTATTTCACTGATTCACATTGTCACTTATATCACACCAAATTGGCCTCTCGTTGCCAGCCTGGAAGAGCTGTATACCACTGTCACTATTGGGGAATGTCACTGATCGGGCGAGGGGAAGGGAGGGGAAGGCCTGGGGACTCACGGTCGTCTGCCTGGGGTAGGAGTCTCGTCTGGAGTCCCTTCATCCAGCGGCCACGGGACCACTCTCAAGGGCGTTGTCTCTCGTCGAGGGTTTGGGCTGAGTGTGGTGAAGGGCCCCTCACTGTTGGGGCTGGGGACTGGGGTCTGGCCCTTGGGGCTAGGGCCAAACAAGTCTCTGAAGTGCTCCAGCAAGCGCCTGGTCAAGGAAGGGCATCGCCTTCGCCAGAGAGGGGTGAGGTCTCGCCCCAGGGTCCTGGGGGCACCCTCAGAGGTCCGTAGGCTGCAGTCTCCTTCTCGTGGTGGCACTTTCAGGTTGGGGCTGCGGTGTTGCTCCCAGCCAGAGTCCATCAGGGGAAGGTCCTCCTTGGGGGCCAACTGGATAGAGAAGAGTCCTGAGGATAATACTGGGCCTCTCCACCAGTCCTCGGGGCAGAAGCCCTCCTCCTGGAGGTTGCTTCAGTCTGGGGGAACAGAGGGGAGGCTGCACTCCTGCCAGTAGGCATGGCTGACTGCAGGTCACCCTCGTATTGCGGAGTCACAGGGGGTGAGGGGCTTTGGTGTCCCTCCCCGGCGCAGCTATAGGCCGTCGTTGGTTTCCCTTGGGCAACAGACGGAAGATGGTTATATGCTGTCCCTACGCTGTCGGTGCAGCTTTGAGCCGTCACCAGGGCCCAACTCTCTGACGGGAACGCAGACGAAGTGCGGCTATGGGCCATCACTTGCCTGTCGGCATGGCAGTGGGCCGTCACCAAAGTCCCTTATGGAGGGCGATGTGTAAGTGAGGAGTGGCTATGGGCCGTCTCCTGGCCACGGGCGCAGCTATGGGCCATCGCCTGTGCCGTACCCTCCGAGGCAACTGCAGAAGGAGAGGGATCGTACCTTTCTCTCCCCAGCGCAGCTATGGGCTGTTGCTGGTTCTGCAGGGGGCGTGGGCAGCACCTGGCAGAACGGCTATGGGTCGTCTCCTTATTGGCGGCCCGGCTATAGGCTGTGGCCTTTTTTTGTGTGCAGCTTTTGGCTGTCACTGGGGCCCGGCTATAGACCATGGCCCTTTGGGCGGAGTGGCTATGGGCCATCTCCTGATTTGCAGAACGGCTATGGGCTATCTCTTTATTTGTGCAGCTTTGGGCCGTTGCTGGGGTGCTGCTTGGAGCTGTAGGGTCAGTTCCACAGCGATCCTGGCGAGAGCTGGCTCACCCGAGAGGTAGTGCACTTGGACTGGGGTGGTCTCGTTGAGTGCCTTCCAGGGAATAGGGGCGTGTGGCACGGGCGCACTTATGTCCATATAGACAGGACATGCCGTGCACTCTGTCTACCCCTCCATAATCTCCTCCTGGGGGTGTGGTGGTGACCTGGGTTGCCACAGCTGGTATTTCACCACCATCGTTGGGGCAAAAGTCACGTCCCTGTGGCTGGAGGTAGTAGGTCTTGGTGGTGCTGGTGACATGGGCTGGCATCAGGTGTTGCAGGAGGGTGTTCCATTTTCTCGTAGGTGGATTCTCGTCGAGGTGAGGATTGTAGGTGAGGAAGAGGGTGGAGGGCTCGGGGGCTGTGTGGAGGAGCTGGAGAAGGTGACAAGGTCCATGGATTCGGTGCTTGCAACTGGGTTGGTGCCCAGGTGGCGAGTCATATTCTTATAGTGGGAGGTGTGTGTTCCTGCAGGGGTTCGAGATGAATGCTGGACACTGAGGAGGCGGCTGTGGTTTTATGCCGGGGTAAAGTGCTATAGTATTCCCTCAGGATAGGGGTGGGTGCGATTTGGGCTTGATGTAGCATGAGTGTGACAGCAGTTGTGTTGGGAGTGTGAATGGAGGGGGAGGTTTGGTCGTGGGTGGAGATGAGGTGGGTGGGGTGAGGGAGGTGATGGGGGTGGTGTATCTTGTGGGAGGGCGTGAAAGGTGGCCAGAACGGATGATGGTGGTTTTGAAGGTGGGCCTGGGTGGTGAGGTGGGAGTGCACCCTCGCAGCGCTCTGGTCGTGGGTGGTGTGGGGTTGGAGTGGTAGGGCTGCCGTGGAGGTGTTCATGGTGGGTGGCAGTGGGTGGAGTTGGTGGGCATGGGTGGGATGGTGGTGGTGGTGGCCGTAGCAGGGGAGGACGGTGTACGGGCGTGTGAGGGCATCTTAGTTCCGGGAGGTGGTGGCTGGGTGGCGGGTGATGCGGCATTGGGTATGGGAGGTGAGGGGGGTGGTGGCAGAGGGGTGAGTGATGGGTTGGTAATTTGTGGTGTCGGTGAGGTGGTAGGTGAGGTGATACGCGGCGTGACAGGTGGGGAAGCTGAGGGTGAGGGAGAGGGGGAGGATGGGAGAGAGGCTGAGGGCGAGATGTAGCAGTTGTAGGAATCGGGAGGAGGGTTGGGGGTGGTGGCTGAGGGTGGGGCGGGGCCGGGGAAATGTGGGGCAGTGGCGGGAGAGGACGTGGGCCGGAAGGGGAGCACGTGGCGGTTCCTGTAGGTGGGAGGGACTTTGTTATAGTCCACAGTGACTTGGTAGGGGTTAGGAACGTGGTGATGGTGTATGGGCTGTGAAACGGGGGGAGTGTTTATGTGGGATGGGGAGTTTTGCTATCATGACAGTATCGCCAGGCTTGTAGGGGTTGTGGGCTGCATCAGGCTGGAGGTCGAGGTTGTTTTGCAGGTGGTGGAGTCGCCTCTTGAGGTGGTGGAAACGATCGAATGTGAGGGGTGTTGAGGGTGGCTGTAGGTGTTGGCGTAGGGGCAGGAGCAGGGGCACCTCTCCAAACTCGCGTTCGTGGGGTGATGTACCACCTTCCCGAGGACAGGAGTTCATTCCCCACTGAACAAATTTGATGTGTGCTGGCCAATCCTCGTTTTTGGTCTCCTCGATCCGGGTGCGGACTTGGCTCGTGAGTGTTCAGTGGCTACATTCGCAGGTGGCATTTCCCTGTGGCCAGTATGGGGAGGAGTAGGAGACGTTATACCTGAACAGTCTTGACAGTTCTTGCCATAGGCGGCCAGTGAATTCTGGGGCGTTATCAGAGTGCAGGGCTTGGGGAATTCCAAAATAGGGGAAGACATGATGGACCAGGGCATCGGCTACTGCGACAGCATGATGTTCTTTGGCAGGACAAGCGATGATGAATTTGGAATAGGTTTCTATGAAGGTGATGATGTACCGGTAACCTGAAATGGGTGGTAAGGGCCCCAAAACGTCAATGGAGAGCAACTGCTAGGGCTTGTGGGCGGTAATGTGCCCTGAAGGGCTGGCAGTGCAGGTGGTATCCCTGCCTAGAGCACAGGCTCTGCAGGACTGGGTGATTTCTTGGCAAGGTTGGAGGGGCCTGGGGTCCAGTACATGTCGTTGAACACCTGGAGGAGTTTTTTCATACCCAGGTGGATCCCGTTATCCAAGTGGAGGTGTCTCATGCTGTCCAGGGCAGTGTCGGGGGCGAGGATGATGTGTCCTGACAGGGTGAACAGATGGTTGCCCTGACAGTAGAGTTTGTTGAACAGGTAGGGAGGAATCCAGGGGGGTCGGTCCTTGTCGTGCCATCGTTGAGGGAGCTCTGTTTCTTGTTGTATTGCATGGATGGGGAGCTGGGAGAGACCGTCGGCGTTGGTGTGAAGTTTGCCGGGACGGTAAGAGATCTCGTAATTAAATTCTTTCAGGGTCTTTCGCCATCTGATTAGCTGTGTATTGTGGGTATCTGATTGCCGGAGCCATTGAAGTGACTGGTGGTCTGTGATGATGGTCATGTGTGTCCCCAATAGGTAAGCCTGGAAGTGTTCAAGGGCCCAGACGATGCCTAGGCACGCCCGCTTGGTTGCGGCGTAATTACGCTTGGCCTGATTGAGAGTGCAGCTGGTACAGGTGATGATGTGTTCTTGTCCCTCCTGGACTTGGGCGAGGATGGCACCAATCACAACAAGGGAAACGTCAGTGTATAATCGGAAGGGCAGGGAATAGTCAGGGAAGTTGACGATTGGGGCAGTGATGAGTTTGGTCTTGAGCTCATGAAAAGGGGCCCATCTCTTATCGGTCCAGGTAAAGAGTTCTCCCTTCCATGTCAGGTCGTGGAAGGGCTTGACGATGTTAGCGAACCCCTTTACAAATTGTCAGTAGTAGGAGGTAAGGCCCAGAAATGCCCAGACCTCATGGACGTCTCGTGGTAGGAGAATATCTGCAATGGAGCGCAATTTGTCTGGGATGGGGGCTATTCTGTCTCCAGAGATGACGTGCCCCAGGAAAGAGACAGTTCTAGTGGCCAGGATGCACTTCGAGGGCCGGAGTTTGAGGCCGACTTGGCAAATTCGTTGGAAGACTTTTCTGAGACGCTGGAGGTGATTGGCCCATATTTTACTGAATACAATGACGTCGTCCAGGTATGTCAGACAGATTTCCCAGGTGAGGCTGCTAAGGACAGACTCCATCAGCTGGGAGAAAGTGGCGGGGACGTTGCAAAGGCCGAATGGCAGGACATTGAACTCATAATATTTCCCATTACTGGTGGAGAAGGCGGTCTTTCCTCTGTCCTTTGGATGCATGGGGGCCTGCCAGTACCCCGACTGGGGATCTAGGGTAGAGAACCAAGAGGCACCATAGAGGGAGTGTAGTGAGTCGTTGATCCTGGGGATGGGAATGGCATCCTTGATATCTACGTCGTTGAGGCGGCGATAATCCATGCAGAAAAGCATGGTGCCGTCCTTTTTCTTGACAAGGACGACGAGGGACGACCAAGGGCTGGTGGAAGGAGAAATAACGCCGGCATCGAGCATTTCCTGGACCTACCAGTCTTCCTCTGTTTGTTGTTTCGGGTTCTTCCGCCAAGATGGTTGGTGGATCAGAGGTCCTGTAGTATGAATTTCATGTGCCAGGTAGGTGGTGTGGCTGATATCTGAGGGGTCTGATGCAAAGAGGTCCTGAAAGTCCAGGAGGAGATGGCGAAGGGTGTCCGATTTGTGGGGGGAGAGATGGTAGGGAATGGGGGGCAAGGGGGCAGGGGAGGAAGGGGGAATGATGGGGCATGGCTCTGCTTCTTCCATTTCTCCCATCACAAGCCCCTTTGGTAGCGTGGGGTAGGACGTGGAGATATTTGCAATTCGGACTGCTGCGACATGTGAGGGGAGGAAGGTGGGGGGCAGGAGACAGGCCGAGAGTGCTCCGGGCGGCAAGTCGGGGGAGAATAGGATTGATGTTCCTGTGGGCCTGTTTAATGGCAGACATGCTTCATGATGAGGTGGAATTGTTATGGTGGAGGCAGTGGTGGTGGGGAAGATTGGGGAAGTGAGGGGGGCTAGGTGAGGTGGGAGGTGGGGAAGGGGACAGAGGTGGGGGGGAGAGCGGGAGGCCAAGGGAGGGTGGGGGACGGGGTGTGCAAGCACACACTGTCCTAGGGGGTTGGGAAAGGGGAGGGGGAGTTGGGGGGTTTCGGAATTGGAGCTGCCACTTGTGGCAGTCGATGGTAGTTGTGGTTTCAGCAGCAGGTCCAGTCCCAAGTATCCATCATAATTACGACAGGTGGAATCAAACACTATGAACTTGTATTGTGTGGATACTTGCTAGTGGGTGTCAGTGCGTAGGGCCCGGGTTTCCCCACGAATGGGTAGGGGGCCATCCCCTGCATCTACAAGATGAGTTGGCGTAGGGAAAAGCAAGCCGAAAGCTGACTTATGACGGGAGTAGAAGTGGCTGTACAGATAGGACCTGGCCGCTCCCATATTGACCACAAGCCTCGCTTTTACCCCGTTCAGCCTCATCTTGTCATAGACTGGGGGGTGGTATCTGAGAGAGGTGGCCCCCACCACCGTGGGGAGGTGCGGGGACAGTCCTAAAAATCCAGCTGTTGTTGGATTTCCTCTTCCTCTGGCTCCATTTCCCCTGGGTCGGAGTCTCTGGTGGTTGTGGGTTCGTCCTCGGGGCTTTCACTTTGAAGGGAAGACACTTTGTCTCGGCCTGGGGTGGTTAGCTTTTGCTTAGTAGCTTTGAGCTGTTCACGGATGTCGTGAAGTGGACATTGGTGGGTGCACGCGGAGAACTCCCAGGGGTTAATTGATATGAGGTTCTGGTTCTCCTTGTGGCTGGTGCGCTTGTTCGCAGGGTGAGCCCTGGGTAGGCTGGGTGTCGGCATAGGGCTTGTGTGGGTAGAGGAGGTCATGGCTTGTTGAGTGGTGTGGGCTTATTTGTGGGGAACTTGCAAACCACGTTGATTTGCTGGGGGTGGAGCGGGAGGCCAAGACTCGCTGAATCAGCTGGATGTCCCTGTTGAGGACCCCTGTTGGGTCGTGTATGGTGAAGTGTTCCTTGATCATACAGGGGAGGACTCTGAGGAGGGTATTTAATGTATGTTGTTCCTGGGTTTCATCATCTGTCTCCGGGTAAGCAGCGGTGATGAGCCCCCTGGCCTGGATCAGAGTATCGTCCAGGTTACCATCATATTTCAGACTATCCAATTGGGATAGTGCCACTACCCTTCCTAGTGAGGGTGTGATGGCTTGTATAACCAATTTGGTGAAGTTTGCCCATGTTAACTCGGGGACGACTTTTGGTACAATGTTGGCTACAGCTTTCCCCAGTAGTGGTAGCGTGATAGCTATTTTCTGCCTGTCATCTTCAAACCCAATATCCAGCAATGGCTTAGTTATTGATAGATGTGTGTGGATTTTGTACTGTTCTGGGTCGAATTTGGGCAGTTGCAAGTGTGGTTTTGTTGCCATTTTGCCGATTTCCCTGTTTGCTCCTCAGTGTGTATGCCCGGGTCAAGAACCACCGCTGTCCACCAGTGTTATGCTAGGTGTTTAAGGGGCGGCTTCCCGCCCCTAGAACGCCTAGAGTGCAGCTGGGTTCCCTTTCTAGACCGGAGCTTAGACACAGTAAGAGAGGAACAGGGCACAAAAACATAGGGCGATAACCTCACAAGTGTATTGACAGATTCACTACTGTAGAACAGGAAGGCTTGTACACAATATACTTATCAAAATTAATACATAGGCTGGCAGGTGGATTTGGAGTATCTCGCAGGATACTAGTTAAACAGAAGTCTTAATTCATGTTTGGGAAACACACGGCTTTTACAGTCACTGCACAAGAGGCTCTTTTCCACAGAGGAGGCGAAACACAAGTGTTATATCTTCAGGGGAATTTGTTCTGGCTCTGACTCAAGTTCTAATTTTTATGGTAACACTGAGAGTTATGTCACTGTTCTCCGATTCTGGACTTACACAGGATGGCTGGACACTGACACTAAGTTATGGTAATAATGCTGAGGGTCTGCCTCTCGTTTCACATAAAATAGCTATATATTGTTTCTGGTGTTTTCCTTATTTCACTGATTCACATTGTCACTTATATCACACCAAATTGGCCTCTCGTTGCCAGCCTGGAAGAGCTGTATACCACTGTCACTATTGGGGAATGTCACTGATCGGGCGAGGGGAAGGGGGGGGCGGCCTGGGGATTCACAGTCATCTGCCTGGGGTAGGAGGAGTCCCGTCCAGAGTCCCTTCGTCCCGCGGCCACAGGACCACTCTCAAGGGCGTCATCTCTCATCGAGGGTTTGGGCTGAGTGTGGTGAAGGGCCCCTCACTGTCGGGGCTGGGGATTGGGGTCTGGCCCTTGGGACTAGGGCCAAACAAGTCTCTGAAGCATTCCATCAGGCACCTGGTGGGGGAAGGGCGTCGCCTTCGTTGGGGAGGGGTTAGGTCTTGCCCAGGTCCTGGGGACGCCCTCAGAGGTCCGTAGGCTGCGGTCTCCTTCTCGTGGCGACGCCGTCAGGTTGGGACTGCAGCGTCGCTCCCGGCTGGAGTCCATCAGGGGAAGGTCCTCCTTGGAGACCAACTGGATAGAGAAGAGTCCTGGGGATAATACTGGGCCTCTCCACCAGTCCTCGGGGCAGATGCCCTCCTCCTGGAGGTTGCCTCGGTCTGGGGGAACTGAGGGGAGGCCTGTGCTCCTGCCAGTAGGCATGGCTAACTGCAGGTCACCCTCACATTGCAGAGTCACAGGGGGCGAGGGGCTTTGGTGTCCCTCCCCGGTGTGGCTATGGGCCACCACTGGGTTCCCTTGGGCAACAGATGGAGGGTGGTTATGGGCCATCCCTATGTTGTTGGTGCGGCTTTGAGCCATCACCAGGGCCAAACTCCCTGATGGGAACGCAGATGAAGTGCGGCTATGGGCCGTCACTTGCCGTCGGCGTGGCAGTGGGCCATCGCCGAAGTCCCTAATGGAGGGCAACTTGTAAGCAAGGAGCGGCTATGGGCCGTCATCTGTGTCGTGCCCTCTGAGGCAACTGCAGAAGGAAAGGAGGCGTACCTTTCTCTCCCCAGCACGGCTATGGGTCATCGCTGGTTCTGCAGGGGGCGTGGGCAGCACTTGGCGGAGCGGCTATGGGCTGACTCCTTATTGGCGGCCCAGCTATAGGCCGTGGCTCTCTTTTGTGTGCAGCTTTTGGCCTTCACTGGGGCCTGGCTATAGGCCATGGCCCTTTGGGCGGAGCAGCTATGGGCCGTTTCCTGATTTGCAGAACAGCTATGGGCCGTCTCTTTATTTGCATGACTTTGGGCCATCGCTGGGGTGCTGCCTGGAGATGTAGAGTCAGCTCCACCCCAATCATGGTGATGGCTAGCTCGCCCGAGAGGTAGTGCACTCGGACTGGGGTGGTCTTGTCAAGCGCCTTCCAGGGAATCGGGGCGCATGGCCCGGATGCACTTATGTCCGTATAGACTGGACATGCCACACACTCTGTCTACCCCTCTGTAATCTCCTCCTGGGGATGTGGTGGCAACCTGGGTTGCCACGGCCGGAATTTCAGTGTGTTTTGTGAACATGTGACAAGCAAATTTCCCTAGATGATTTCCCTAGATGATTTCCCTTGGTGATTTCACCATCAAAATAGCAAAAACGTCAATGTAAAGTTACAGGCAGAAACTCCAATGTTTGATTGCTAGAGCTGATGCCAAAAAGCACAATGTTACGATGGAAAATCTTTTCTCCACGGGGTTCTTATGCTTTATGGGTGAGTTTTTAGGCGATGAATGTATCACACACAGAAAGAATTTCAACTCCACTTCACATAGGAGTAAAGTTATTAACTTCTACTTAGCGTGACGGTTGGGCCACGCCAGGCCCGGCTGGGCCGCTCATTTCCAAACTTAAATGATAGTAAACCACTCACTTGCATTATTTACTTGCTCATATGGATAATCTTGATTAATGCAATCATTCATCTAGTATAGATTACCACCAGATCTAACCAAACCAAATGAAATCTTGACCTGAATATCTTTGACTTCCACTGGACCTGATCAAACCATTTTTTTTTTTCCCTAGCTCAAACATACCAAATTTTGACCTGATTATCATAGACTGCTGCTAAGCCTACTCAAACCAAGCCATATTTTGACCTGACTGATATAACCTACTAAACCTAATCTAACTGAAATATCCACCCGTCGGTAGGAGCCCGACACCACCACCCCAGGAGGAGGGTACAGGGAGGTGACCCCGACCCCACAAGGAGAAAATGGGGAGGTATTTCCGTGCCGAGTGGAAACGACATATCTCCCCAGTGACCTGATGCCCCTCTTCCACGCAGCTGGACCACCAGGTAGTATTCAGTTTGAGTGAACTACGCTCCAACAAAGAGAGCACTTACCAGAATCGGGGTGGGACTTGCAATGGTCAAGTTTCAAGCAGGCCCTCGGATGCAATGTCCACCAGATCAGCCTTCACAAGAGGAGGGAACTCCACCAGAGCCTCATGTCCTGCAATACCCCAGGGGAGCAGTGGCACAGTAGCGTCCTCCAGATCTACCATGAGAGGAGCGACCACTGGTTCTCCTCCCTTTGCCACCCACCTTTGGGAGCCAGCACGTCGGCATGTCTCCCAGACGACCTTTGCTGGATCACCCTAGGAGGGAGACTGGCCCAGAGGTGGTATCCCCCGGATCTACCTTAGAGGGGCAGACCTCTGGTCGTTCCCCAACTGCACCAGCCCCCGAAAGCAGGAGGGTAGAGTCCACCGGACCTGCAGCACCAGCCAAGAGACCCACCGGATCTCCTCCGGTTGTCCCTGAGACAAGTGACCGCCTGTAGGAGTGTCCTCCAGATCTCCTTTGGTCACTGCCCCGTGTAGGGACCTAGGCAGTGCCCACTGGGTCTGTCTGGGTGAAGGAGCACCCAACGAGACTCCCTATCACACCCCAGCAGAGTTCCAGCAGAGACTGTTTGGCCCGCCAAGTCAGGGAGCATACCACCGGTTGCTCCCCCTCTGTGACCCCAGAGGTTCCTACTGAGGGTGACGCCCCTTGCTTGACCCGCCCCTCCTGCGGCAAAACGAGGCACCCCTCTCCCCACTCCTCCTGTATGGAGAGTGGAGACTGCTTCCCCTCAGGTACCTCGCCAGAGATATGCCAGGGCGAGACCACCCCGAGGCCAGGCATCCTGTTGCTGCAGCACTAACTTCGCCACCAACAGCCACCGCTGGACTCCCCCAGAGTAAGCGGCTGCAGACTACCCCTGACGGCCTCCTCCCCGAGGCTAGACCGCAGCCCCCGGCGCCAGCGAGTCGCCCCTGTCACCTGCCGCCACTGCTGGACTCCCCCAGCACACGCAGTTGAGGCCATCCCTTGACAGCCGCCTCCCCTAGGCGCGACTGCAGCTCTGCAGCCGAGACCCTTGGCCCAGGCCTGTCCACGTCTGCCTCCAGGACACCCACCATGACGAAGGGCAGGTGCTGTGCTGAGCAACTCCTGGCCCTGTTTGGCCCTAATCCCAAGGGCCACTCCTCTCCCAGGGCCCCCACTAGGAAAGGGCTGCCCACCACTCCACCCTTCAGCTCAGCTAGGACACCTGACGACCCCAACTGACTCCCACCAGGAGGCCACTCCTGACGACGTGCCCCCTACACCCAGTCGCCACCTGCAGCTGCCAGCATAGTGTTGTTGAATAAGGGAGTATCACTGTCCCTGTCACGCGCATGTATGCACACTGAGATAGACTGTGTTAGAGGTTCTATTGTGTCCTCAGCTCTATGTGTATTCTAGTGAGACATACTCAGTATATTGTAAATGCCATATTGTGTATTGTATCGTGGAAATATTTAATGTAAGTGTGAACTGTGTTTCTCAGTATTAGTTGATATATTTGTATTGAATAGGTTTGGTCATGTACCATTGTGTATATCGTTGAACCTATCTTTGTATGATGTTCTGTGTTCAATATACTTGTGCCTTTGATCAGTTGGTGTTTGGGCTTCCCCTCCTTGTCTGCATACTCTGGCCCGATCAAGAACAAAGAACCCAAGGCCAGCACCATATCTGAACCTGAGGAGTTGGAGTCAGACTACGCTGCATAACACTGGTGGCCAGCGGTGGTTCTTCATCTGGCAGTAAGAGCAACAAGGAAGGAGGAAATTCGCAAACATGGCTGCCAAACTGCACATCCAACTTCCTAAGTTCGACCCCGAACAGTACGATATACATATATGTCCATAATCAAACCTTTATTAGACATAAGCTTTGAAAATGACTGCGAGAAAATTGCAGTCACGCCCCCACACCTTGGGAAAATTGCATCAAGCATCGCCGAAAAAATTGTCCCAGAGCTGAAATGGGATCAATTCTGCCAAATCGTGATGCAGGCCGTCACACCCTCACTCGGGAAGGTTTTTGCCTTCCTCCAACTCGACGCCCTCACATACGACAGTAGCCCAGACGACACCCTCACCCAGGACAGGTGACTCGTCACCACCACCTACCCAGAAGCCAATGCCGCCACCTGGGACCAACTCACGTTCAATACCCTGCTGAAGATTCTCCCCAGTGCCATAAAGAGCACTTTAAGATCTTCGATCCAACGGGAGACCTTGACAGGGATGTTGGAATTGTCAGGCGCCTTCTTGCCATTCACACCACCCCAAAATGCATCAGCACAATGAGCAGAGTCCCAACAAATGGGACCCAGCCTTCAAAGCCATGGACACCCCCCACCTGCACAGTCTCATCACCACCACCCAGTGTGCCCAAGGTGTCCCCTACCAAAAGGCGCCCCCTTCCTAACGAAAATACCAGCCTGATCTCCATGGATCCATGGGAATTCTCAGCATGCAATCACCGATGTCCCATTCACGACATACGGGAACAGCTCATAGCTGCCCAAAGAAAAACAACCACCCAAGCCATCATACCATCTCCTCCATTCATTACCACAACGCCACCAACACATTTCGCCATCAATCACCATCGCCCTCCACCCGCCACCTCTCAACCGCACCACACTCATTTCCCCATCAAGCACGTTGCACCACCACCCACCTCCACCAACCACACAACCGACCCATACACCTACTGTCCCACACCATCACAATCATCACCCTCACCCACTTCCCCCTCCACAACCAAGCCCTCATCACCCCCCCTCCACTCCTTCGCCACCATCCCGAATCACAACTCCAACCACCCACCCACAAACCGCCCACTTCACCAGCACACCGCCCCCAGCGACCCCACCTCACGTGCTTACCTCCCCCACCACGCCGCCACCACCAAACCCGACACCAAGTGGCCATCTGACACCCTCATGCCCATCACCGCCACCCACTTCTCATTCCACCTCATCCTCCTCTCCCATTACTCACCCCAACTCCCTGTCCCCCACTTCCACCCCCTTACCACTACCCACAGCCACAATTCCACCAACCCATCCATCAGCAGCCCACTCCACCCACTCGCCGCCCCCGGCCACGCCACCTCTCACACCCAATGCCGCCACTCCCCCATCACCTGCCTGGCCCACCCCCTCACGTCTGTCACCATCACCACCACCCTGAATCACAACACCCCCTGCCAGCACGCCCACAGCACACTCCTCACCGACCACCAATCGCTTCCCCTCCATGATCCCGAAAGTTCCTGCTGAGGGTGACGCCCCTTGCTCAGCCCGCCCCTCCTGCGGCAGAGTGAGCCGCCCCTCACCCTGCTCTTCCTGTAAGGAGAGTGGAGACTGCTTCCCCGCTGGTACCCCACCAGAGACACACCAGGGCGCGACCACCCCAAGGTCAGGCATCCTGTCACTGCAGCACCACCTTGCCACTGACAGCTGCTGCCGGACTCCCCCAGAGTGAGCAGCTGCAGACCACCCCTGACAGCCTCCTCCCCGAGGCGAGACCGCAGCTCCGCAGACAACTCTTGGCCCAGGCCTGGCCAGGTCCGCCCCCAGGAGAGCCACCACGAAGAAGGGCAGGTGCCGTGCTGCGCACCTCCTGGCCCTGTTTGGCCCTAGTTCTGAGGGCCACTCCTCTCCCAGGGTCCCTACTAGGAAAAGGCTGCCCAGCACTCCGCCCTTCAGCTCAACCAGGACACCTGGTGATCCCAACGGCAACCGACACCGGGAGCGCACTCCTGATGGCCCGCCCCCTACGCCTGGCTGCCACCTGTGGCTACCAGCATAGTGGGCCCAGGCGTGCCCTAGCGCCACTCACCACCTGTAACTGTGAATAAAACAACTCTAGACTGTTGTTATATCCCCTGTCAGTGTTCCCCTTTGCGTGATAGAGTACGACCCTGTGTGAAGTAAATTCCCCAAGTGTCTCTAGTGATAACCTGAATTGTGAACTCAATAAAGAACTCATATTAAGTGCTAACATTGGTACAAAGGCGCTGGGCCCCGGCCGACTCACGTGTGCATTCCACCCCCCCCCCCAGTGCAATACACAGTTAACTCCATAGACGTATCAGTATTGTGTCTCTGTCCCCCGAGTTGTTGTATACAATACGTACCTCATAGTGATATCCCGTCTATGTCAAGTGAATGTGCTACAGTAAGGGTAATACTCTGCATCCATATCACGTGAGAATAATGTGAAATAGTATCACCTCCCGTCCATGTCACGCGAGTATATAATAAGTGATATATCCCCACATCCCATGTCACGCGAGTATATAATAAGTGATATATCCCCACATCCCATGTCATGTGAGTGTAACATAAGACAGTCTGTATCTCGTCTATGTCACGCAGATGTGTTATAGGTGACAAAGTTGCGTCTGTGTCATGCAGGTGTGTTGTGGAATAAGGGAATATCCCCATTCCTATTACGCGCATGTATGCACACTGAGATAGACTGTGTTAGAGGTTCTATTGTGTCCTCAGCTCTATGTGTATTCTAGTGAGACATACTCAGTATATTGTAAATGCCATATTGTGTATTGTATCGTGGAAATATTTAATGTAAGTGTGAACTGTGTTTCTCAATATTAGTTGATATATTTGTATTGAATAGGTTTGGTCATGTACCATTGTGTATATCGTTGTACCTATCTTTGTATCTTGTTCTGTGTTCAATATACTTGTGCCTTTGATCAGTTGGTGTTTGGGCTTCCCCTCTTTGTCTGCATACTCTGGCCTGGTCAAGAAAAAAGGAACCCAAGGCCCGCATTGTACCTGAACCCGAGGAGTCGGGGTTAGATTACACTGCGTAACACTAACCAAACCAGAGTTTGACCTGACTAATATAGATTTCCACATGGCTAGACCTAACCTAAACATACTCAAGTTTTGACCTAACCTTACTTAACACTATTCCAGGCCATGACGCACCTGTGCGTCATTTGTTGGCCAACTGATTTCATGTGCTGGTGTGTCATTTGTTGGAGCGATTTTTCATGGCTTAAATATCAAATATATGGCACAACAACTTGGTGAACACAGGCAACAAATTTCATTTCGTTGGAAACTCACCCCTGGCCTGGGAATGGGAGTAGAAAAGTTATGCAAGGCCAGCCTGGAGGTGTTAATATAGCTTAACCTGATGACAAAACCCAGTGGGACCTATAAAACACGAAATGATAGGCCTAGTAAATTAATCTTATATTTGCTGCTGAGTAAAATAGATATAGGCTACTTTAGTGTAAACCAATCAAAGTACTGAACTGAAACTGTAAAAAAGAAAGCTGAAAGGATAATTGGCAAGCACCACAGTGTTTGCTAGACTGTCAGAGTAATTGAGGAGCTGAGAAGTAAAAGGCCCTAACCCGCAATGAGGAAACTTAGAGAAAAATGACGTAAAAGTTGGGGAATAATTTCAGCCATGGTTTATAACCAAATACTTAACTATGATGTACCATTTTAAAGGTTTGGAAGAGAGGATATTGTTTTTGGTTTAATTATTATTTTTTTTTTCATGATTTTTTTACTCATACAGGCAATACAGGCGCTGATTGGCCAGGCACCCACGTCAGGTTAGGGCCTTTTACATCTGACACTCAGACTTGATATGGGAGTAAAATCGTGCTTCACCATGCTATTTTGGGGCCTTTGTACTGGGATCATATACTCGAGTATCTCATTCCTTCTCCTGTCCTGAGGCAGAGCATGGTTCAAACTTCTGTCATCAGGGGCTAACTCAAAAATGGCTGATTTATGGGTTAGGGCCTTTTACTTCTCAGCTCCTCAATTGCTTAACTCTGACTTTTCAAATATATGTTGGATACTGCTGTGTTGTGTAGGTAATACAAGAATAAAAGAACAGTACTTGGTATCAGGTGATGCAAAGTTTTCACCGGCTTCATTTTCAATAGAAAGCTGCATGAAAAACTTCATTTCTACCAGCAAAGAGAAATTAACCATTAACGTTCTAGAAAAGGATAAGATGATAATTTGCAGCCAAACTTGACACGAAAGCTCCAGACACTGTAGTTTTGCAGATTTATTCTTTGATGTTATCCTTAACATTACACATTCTTACAGCACTTAAATAAGAAAGGGTTAATGCTTGATCACGTTTGTAGTTTAGTTTTCACCTCCCGTCATTAATTTTCTTCCTTAAAGGAGAAAGAAATAAGGGGACGGCATTGTAATCATAAAAGCCGCCACGTCGGACGTTTGTTTAGAACCAACAAGCCGTTGTCAAGGCAACGTGACACCATCACTGGTACTCTATCTGTATAAGTTGTAACATTTGTTGTTCACTGTACTTTTTTTTTTTTTTTTTTAATATGGTACAATGAGATTCTCAAACTGACATGTTTATACCACTTTTCATAATTCATCATGATTTAACTGAGTGTAGAACGTTTACTTAGTTTTATTAGTTAATAATACACGTATTATCTCGTATATAACAAAAAAGTTAATTCTACCACGACATTGGTCAGACTGTAAAGCGTTAAAATGCATCGTCTTTATAACTTAACCCTAGATCAGCAACCATGCCCAACTAACGCTATTGGCAACCACCGTCCACATGTGGCCAGATTTGGGAATTAAAAAAAAAATACTTATATGCATTGCACATTTATAAAAATTTTATCACATGTAAAGACTAATGAAAATGTTGGCACAAAAAAAAAAAAGAAAAAGTATGGAATTTTTTTTATTGTAAATTTTTTTCTAAAGGCACTAAAAACCTGTCAAAATTACACTTATCGTAACATATTTGGCTATAACTTTGTTTGCAGCCTTCTCAAGGGTTACCGACAAGGATACGTTGATTCCAGACATCTGCCTTGATGGTCATTAAAATGCGTGACTTTTAAAGAACAGTGCCCCCGAAATATACCATAGTACCCCCGACGACAGGGCAAGCCAAACACAGCTCAGTATGCCCGAGGATGCGCCAACACCCCCACAAGGACCCCACGGGGTAGCCGCCACCAGTCACAACCACTCCTGGCAACAGCGACATATGTCAGCCCGGGCCGTGCGCCCCTGTGTCACGCAGCCACCACACCGTCGCCACCGTAGGAGAAAGACACTACCTTCACGGAGTGGAATTGTTGAATCAGCTAGGGGTGGAGTTTTAAAAGACACTCCAGACAGCGCCCCTCTGGAAGAGATGATCTATGGTCGCTCCCATCCTCGTGAGACGATCTATGGTCGCTCCGAAAGTGCTCAGGTAGAGACGATCTATGGTCACTCCCATCCTCGTGAGACGATCTATCGTCGCTCCGAAAGTGTTCCGGTAGAGATGATCTATGGTCGCTCCCATCCTCGTGAGACGATCCATGGTCGCTCCGAAAGTGCTCCGGTAGAGACGATCTATGGTCGCTCCCATCCTCGTGAGACGATCTATGGTCACTCCGAAAGTGCTATGGTAGAGACGATCTATGGTCGCTCCCATCCTCATGAGACGATCTATGGTCGCTCCGAGAGTGTCTTGGTAGAGACGACCTATTGTCGCTCCCTTCCTCGTGAGACGATCTATTGTCACTCCGAGGGTGTGCAGAGAGAGACGTCCCTACGGCAGGAGACTAGAGCCCAGGCTTCTTGTCCCAGAGTGACCCAGACAGGCCTCACTGCCTCCCCTGGTCTCTGTTCCCTACGCCTGGCTCTAGAGCAGACACACCTGACGGACCCCAGTGAAAGTCACTGCCACAGCCCTCCCCTGTCGGTGCCCCTAGACGCTGGAGACTGCAGCCCACAGTCTCTCTCGGTTCTCCCCAGGACACCCGGGCATGATCTCTCTACACCTCCATGACGCCGTAAGGCCCTCACAACAGGCCGGGACTTATCACAGAGGTTCCTGGAGCTATTCGGCCCCAGTCCCGAGGGCCACACACCTGAGCCAAGCCCGGAAGCCACGGGAAGCCCAGGACGCGAGAGGACGCCCTTACAAGTTATCCCGTCCCCTCTCAGCATGCCTCGCATTGGCGGTGCCCCTAGCCCGGCAGGATCGCCGACGACATGTTCCTGCCTATCCCCCTGATGAATACGTGTAATATTGTAGCACGCGTGATTTAGGTTAAGTGTGATTTCCCCTACTGTAAGTATTGTGCAGTGATTTCATACAGTGAATATTGGGGTAAATAAGATCACAGTGAGAAGTTAAAGGACGAGAGTGTGGAACAAGATCTGATTGACTATACTTATGAGTGACAACCCTGTTATACAATTAATAAGCCTGTGCCGCCTGGAGATTCCCCTATAAAGACATACCCCCATTACTGTGAAAGAATATTGTGAAAGGAAGTATTACTGGTATTCTCTCCCTCCCCCACGCTACCCATAAATCTTGTTTATCACCCTCTCTCACTCCAATATCCCGAGTAAGTGTGAATCAAGAATAAAATCAATTACCAAAGTCCCTTGGCTAGTGGAAACCATATGAACTTCACGGCTAATACCTGCCACTCTCCAGTATTACCATAACTTTCCCTTAGCCGTCTCAAGTCACTCCCCGCACCTCCCCTATCTCCTCCTCGTGAGATTCAACACCTCTCCCGCGCCCCCGTGCACACCTATATTTATTGCACTCCTGATACACTAGGGTTGATATTGTTGTCATTATTATCAGAGAAGCAAGTATCCTGCGAGATACACATATCCTACATAAGGTTTTATATTGCTTTATATTGTGCTGTAATATCTGCTGATTTGTCCTGTGTCTGATTGTGGTAATATACGTGTAAAGGCTGTTGCCTAGAGTTTTTGTGTCCTGCCTCTTTATTGCACTAAGCTCTGGTCTCGAAAGAGGACCCTGCTCCACGTTAAGTGAAATAGGAATGAAAAGTCGAGCCTAATTTCACCTAGCATTACACTTGTGGCCAGCGGTGGTTCTAGACCCGGGCCTAAAAGAGAGGTAATCAGGAAATATTTGGCAAAATGGCAACTAAACCGCACGTTCAGTTACCCAAATTTGACCCCGACCAGTATGATATACACACATAACTGGCAATAATTAAACCCTTACTGGATATTGGCTTTGAAAATGACCAACAAAAAATTGCAGTCACACTGTTGGGTAAAGCGGCGGCGAACATAGTGCCGAAAATCGTCCCAGAACTCACCTGGCAGAACTTTACAAAGTTCACTGTACAAGCCATCACCCCATCATTGGGGAAAGTAGTAGCTCTATCCAAATTGGATAGTTTTTCATTCAACGGGGATTTAGATAATACCCTGATACAGGCAAGACGCCTGGTTACTGCTGCCTACCCGGAGGCAGATGAGGAAACCCGGGATCAGCATACATTTAACACTCTGCTCAGAGTACTCCCAAGTGTTGTGAAACAACACTTCACTATCCATGACCCAACAGGAGACATGGATAGAGATATCAGTTTAATGAGGCGCCTTTTAGCCGTCCATGCCACCCCTCAACGCATTGGCGAAATAAATCAATTCCCCGTTGACCTCATCACCGTCAACCCGTGGGAATTTTCTCCGTGCTACCACGGATGCCCGATCCACGACATCCGTGAGCAGCTAGAAGCTGCCCAGTGCAGCCAAATGACACGAGGGCGCTTACAAACCTCCCCACCATACGCAAATTCCCCTAAGCCTCAGGGGAAGAAAATACAAAAAAGGAAAAACAAAAAGCGCCCCCCCACTGCCCCCGCATCCCATCGTAATGGCGGGGGCCACCTCACATCTCCCCCAGTCTACGACAGGGGGGAACGTTATCTTTCCTTTTCCTCCCCTCTCACTATCTCTTCTGTTCTACCTTCCCCTATTCCTGCCCCTAGTTCTAACCTTCCCACCCCACACACCACTATACCCCCTCAACACAAAACCGGCCTCCCTCTTCACAGGCCTCCTAGGACCCTTTCCTCATCTTCCCCTAACCTACTTCCTAAAACCACCTCCCCTACCCCATCTTCAACCTCACCATCCCCACGGACCACCACCTCATCCCCAATAACCCCACTAGATGCCTCGCCGCCCACCACACCCCGCACCCCACCACCCATCACTCTCTCACGAGCTCAGCCCCCTGCTACCACCTGCACCGCCCCATCCCCGAACATTCAGACAACCCCGCAAGGCCGCATCTCCCCACCACCACCGGCTCCCTCTCCCCCTACACCTCACCCCACCTTTCCTCGCCTCCGACGACACACACCACCTGCCACATCCCACTCCACAGCCCCTGCCAAGCCACCACGGTTCCAGCACCGCACACTGTCCACCATCACCCCCACACCCGCACCATCCCATAGCTTCGTACCCACCGCCCACCCCACACCACTAGCATGGAACCCTGCTACCGCCCAAACCACCCCACCACCAAACACCGGGATGGCGCCACAAGATTGCACTCCCTCCTCACCACCTGCCCTCCAAGCCAACTCTCCTGCCACCTCACCACCGCTACCGACACCACACCCCCAACCTCCCCCTGCTCCCGTACCACCTGTCACTTCCACATAAGAGTGCTATGTTTCCTCCTCGCTATCCCCCTCCACCTCCCCTACCACCTCAGCCTCCACCACCTCCACCACCCCCCACACCTCACCTGACATCTCACCCGCCACACCTCACTCACCCTCACCCCTTCCCTCCACCGCCTCACCCTTTCCACCCAAGCCCACGTGCCCCGCCCACCCCGCCACCCCCACAGGACAACCCACTACCACGGCCCTCTCCCCTTCACACCTACGCACGCCCACTCCAAAGATCTCACCTTCCACCGCGCCCCCAACGCGCGCGACAGCCCGTGCTAACCGATCCCGCCCACCCCGCACGCCTACTTCCCCACCCACACCCACCCTCAGGACCACCACCACCACCCCCTCCGGCTGACTCATGCCCACCCACCTGATACACACACACCCCTACACCGCCCACCTCTCCATGACTTCACACCATCAAGCTACATCAGGCCCAAATCTCCTCTACCTGTACTCTCCAGAGACTCAACGCCGCATTACCATGGCACAAAACCCGGCCCTTACCCTCGATATCCAGCATTCAGCCCCCAACCACACCTACAGCCACACCAAGCAAGATCAGAGTGAAGCGGGCCGTATGGGCACCTACCCTTGGCAGGAACCACAGACTCTGCGGGCCACACCACCTGCTAAACCTCCTCCAGTCTACCACTGCCACCTCCACACTCTTCCTCACCTGCGACCCAGAACAAGAAGAGAACCCCTACACTGTCGCCTGGCAAACTGCGCTGCAACACCTCCAGCCCGTGTACACCACCTCCAACACACAAGCGTTCCACCTCCAGCCACGAGGATTGATTTTTTACAGGGGAAGAGTGGTAAAATGCGTGACTTAAAGAACCGTGCCCCCGAAATATACCATAGTACCCCCGACGACAGGGCAAGCCAAATACAGCTCAGTATGCCCGAGGATGCGCCGACACCCCCACACAGACCCCACGGGGTAGCCGCCACCAGTCACAACCACTCCCGGCAACAGCGACATATGTCAGCCCGGGCCGTGCGCCTGTGTCACGCAGCCACCACGCCGTCGCTGCCGTAGGAGAAAGACACTACCTTCACGGAGTGGAATTGTTGAGTCAGCTAGGGGTGGAGTTGTAAAAGACACTCCAGACGGCGCCCCTCTGGTAGAGACGATCTATGGTCGCTCCCATCCTCATGAGATGATCTATGGTCGCTCCGAAAGTGCTCCACTAGAGACGATCTATGGTCGCTCCCATCCTCGTGAGACGATCTATGGTTGCTCCGAAAGTGTTCCGGTAGAGACGGTCTATGGTCGCTCCGAAAGTGTTCCGGTAGAGACGATCTATGGTCGCTCCCATCCTCATGAGACGATCCATGGTCGCTCCAAAAGTGCTCCGGTAGAGACGATCTATGGTCGCTCCGAAAGTGCTCCGGTAGAGACGATCTATGGTCGCTCCGAAAGTGCTCCGGTAGAGACGATCTATGGTCGCTCCGAAAGTGCTCCGGTAGAGACGATCTATGGTCGCTCCGAAAGTGCTCCGGTAGAGACGATCTATGGTCGCTCCAAAAGTGCTCCGGTAGAGACGATCCATGGTCGCTCCAAAAGTGCTCCGGTAGAGACGATCTATGGTCGCTCCAAAAGTGCTCCGGTAGAGACGATCTATGGTCGCTCCCATCCTCGTGAGATGATCTATGGTCGCTCCGAAAGTGCTCCGGTAGAGACGATCTATGGTCGCTCCCATTCTCGTGAGACGATCTATGGTTGCTCCGAAAGGGCTCCGGTAGAGACGATCTATGGTCTCTCCCATCCTCATGAGACGATCTATGGTCGCTCCGAGAGTGTCTTGGTAGAGACGACCTATTGTCGCTCCCTTCCTCGTGAGACGCTCTATTGTCGCTCCGAGGGTGTGCAGAGAGTGGTAAGGAGAGAGACGTCCATACAGCAGGAGACTAGAGCCCAGGCTTCCTGTCCCAGAGTGACCCAGAGAGGTCTCACAGCCTCCCCTGGTCTCTGTTCCCTACGCCTGGCTCTAGAGCAGATGCACCTGACAGACCCCAGTGGAAGTAGCTGCCGCAGCCCTCCCCTGTCGGCGCCCCTAGACGCTGGAGACCGCAGCCCACAGTCTCTCTTGGTTCTCCCCAGGACACCCGGGCGTGATCTCTCTACGCCCCCACGACGCTGTAAGGCCCTCACAACAGGCTGGGACTTATCACAGAGGTTCCTGGAGCTATTCGGCCCCAGTCCCGAGGGCCACACGCCTGAGCCAAGCCCGGAAGCCACGGGAAGCCCAGGACGCGAGAGGACGCCCTTACGAGTTATCCCGTCCCCTCTCGGCACGCCTCGCATTGGCGGTGCCCCTAGCCCGGCAGGATTCCCGACGACATGTTCCTACCTATCCCCCTGATGAATACGTGTAATATTGTAGCACGAGTGATTTAGGTTAAGTGTGATTTCCCCTACTGTAAGTATAGTGCAGTGATTTCATATAGTGAATATCGGGGTAAATAAGATCACAGTGAGAAGTTAAAGGACGAGAGTTTGGAACAAGATCTGATTGACTATACGTGTGAGTGACATCTCTGTTATACAATTAATAAGCCTGTGCCGCCGGGAGATTCCCCTATAAAGACATACCCCCCATTACTGTGAAGGAATATTGTGAAAGGAAGTATTACTGGTATTCTCTCCCTCCCCCACGCTACCCATAAATCTTGTTTATCACCCTCTCTCACTCCAATATCCCGAGTAAGTGTGAATCAAGAATAAAATCAATTACCAAAGTCCCTTGGCTAGTGGAAACCATATGAACTTCACGGCTAATACCTGCCGCTCTCCAGTATTACCATAACTTTCCCCTAGCCGTCACAAGTCACTCCCCGCACCTCCCCTATTTTTTTTTTTTTTTTTTTTTTTATGTGACCGACTCTGAGTATAGGCTTCACAGCCTGCTTTCAAGGCCCAGTAGTCCTACGTACCGCACACCTCTACATGTCACCCCGCACCTCCCCTATCTCCTCCTCGTGAGATTCAACACCTCTTCCGCGCCCCCGTGCGCGCCTATATTTATTGCATTCCTGATACCCTATGGTTGATATTGTTGTCATTATTATCAAAGAAGCAAGTATCCTGCGAGATACACATATCCTAGATAAGGTTTTATATTGCTATATATTGTGCTGTAATATCTGCTGATTTGTCCTGTGTCTGACTGTGGTAATATACGTGTAAAGGTTGTTGCCTAGAGTTTTTGTGTCCTGCCTCTATTGCACTAAGCTCCGGTCTCGAAAGAGGAGCCCGCTCCACGTTAGGTGAAATAGGAACGAGAAGTCGAGCCTGATTTCACCTAGCATTACAGTCATGTTTATGCCTAGAAAAAAACTACCAAAACACACACGCACACAGGGGGATTCAATCTAGGTGGACGTGTGACACCGGCGCTCCGTATCATCACGGCCAGTGACATTACCTAAATAGTATCTTTGTATGAGTCAAGCTCAGTACCAGGTTAGACTAAATGATTGTTCATTATAAAAAGGAAAAAAAATAATAAGTTTCAACAAGACTTGTAAAAACAGGAAATAGAACCAAGACGAAAGAATACGCTGAGTCATCTCTGAGGTTTGTTTACAACAAGACGGAAATTGTAAGTATATGCTTTGCACTTTAAGTATTGCAAAATGGATACATACTTCAGTAAAACAAATTTGGAAAAGAAAAGGGATAAAGGTAAAAAGCAAAATGATGATTTCTACCAAGAATTGGTTGAAGTAGAGACCCACAATAGACTAGTTGAACGTGTAAACAAACTAGAAATGGCTTTCAAAAATGAAATTTATGAAATAAAGAAACAGATGCACTTGCAAAAGGAAGAAATAGAAAAACTAGGAAGGGAGGCCAATAAGAAAGACACAACCATCAGTGAACTAACAGTGGAATTGAGTACACTTAGGAAGAAAATTAGTGAAATGGCAAGTACAGTAGTCAATCACGAGAGTGTTATGGAAGAGTTCAAAAATGACACAGAGACAAATAGGTAAGTAAGAAGTCTTATTGACCAGAGCAGTAATATTGAGGAGAAGATAACACAAGTAAATGAAGCTGTGCAAAGCTACAAAAATGATGTAGAAACCACGTATGCAGAAATGGTGAAAGTAAAGAAAGACTTAGAAACAAGGGTGGAGGAAAAAAGCATTAAAAAGGAGGTGAAAAGAATACTCCAAAACAATCCAAAGTTAGTCAGAGATTCAGTAGAGATAAACAAATCAATAGTAATCACTGGTATAGAAGAGGAAGAAATTAAAAACAAGATCACTAGAGACAAAAAGGAGATGGCAAATGTAATGAGCTTACTGAAAGAAGTATCAGAGGAAATCTGTAGTAAAGACATAGAGGAACACAAAAGGTTATGGAAATACGAGAAAAGCAAGACAAGACCTCTAAAGGTGACTTTCCAGAGTGTAAACACTGTGGAAGAGATACTAAAAAATGCAAAGAATCTTAAGGAAAAAGAGGAGTTCAAAAATGTATGGATAAAAAGATGCCTAACACAAGAGGAACTGGAATTACTGAAAGAGAAAAGGGAGGAAGCAAAAACAAAAAATGAGGGAAGATCAGAAGAGGACAAGAAATTTTTTTACAAAGTAATAGGATTGCAGGTACGAAAGTGGTACACAAACAGGATGGAAGAAAAAGGAGGAAGGTAGTAGAACCATGTCATGACAAGTATATAAACAAGATGATAAAGTTGGTGTACTCAAATGTGGATGGAATGGTATCTAAATTACTAGAGATGAATGATTATGTCAGAGAAAATGAACCACAAATAATATGCCTAACTGAAACAAAATTAATACCAAGGATATCAAATGACATACTAAACTTAGAGGAATACAATATATGGAGAAGAGACAGATATTTAAAAAAAGGAGGAATTATAATATTAACTAAGAAAAATCTAAAAGTCAAGGAAATAAAACTAGATATACCATCACAAATAGAACTGATTGCAGTAGAGATCGACACATCTGAAGGTAAAGTAATTGTAGCCAATTTGTACATGCCACCCAGATCAAACACATGGGAAAGAGACGAATATGAGGACCTGGCAGAGAGTACAATTCAGAGTGTAAGATCATTGCTACATAAAATGGAAGAGAAATCGGAAAGAATTATACTAACTGGGGACTTCAATACAAATATAAATTGGAATACTCTAGATATAAATAGCCAAGAACGCCGTTGGGACCAAAAGCTCCTGGATCTCGTACAAGAGTTTTTCTTAACGCAACATGTTAGGGAAACCACCAGAAAAAGAGGACGATGTACCTTCAGTGCTAGATCTAATATTTACAAGGCAAGAAAATGACATTGACAGTTTAATATATCACCTCCACTCGGCAAAAGCGATCATGCAGTACTAAACTATAACTTTGGAATAGCATATGACATAATAAACAGCAATGATAGTTATAAAAAGAGCCTACACTATAAAAAGGGATATTATCAAGACCTAAAGAAGTATTTCTTAGAAGTTGATTGGGAAAATGAGCTTAGAGGACAAGATTTAAATGCTGTATATAAAAAATTTTGTGAATTTTATGAAATAGGAGTCCAGAAGTACATCCCACAGCACAAAGAAGCAGATAAGAAAATACAGAAATGGTTCAATACAGAATGTAAAAAATCAAAAGAAAGAAGAGATTTGTTGTGGAATAGATACAGAAGACACAATAGAGAAAGGGCGTACAATAATTACAAACAGGCAAGAAACGACTATACAAGAATAAGGAGGGAAGCCCAAAAACAGTTTGAGGAGGATATAATAAATAAAAGTAGTGATCAACCAAAGCTGTTTTACAGCTATATCAGAAGCAAAACTAAAGTAAAAGATATAATACAATCCATTACGGACGAGGGAATCACTTATACACAAGAGAAAGATATTTGTGAAGCACTAAATAAGAATTTCCAACTAGTTTTTACAGAAGAAAAAAATTTTGAGAGGGACTATGTGGTACACGCATGTCCACACATACTACCAGATATACAAATAGCAGAAAAAGTAATACAGGAGGAGTTAAGTAGATTAGACAGAGGAAAAGCAAGTGGTCCTGATGAAATTTCATGTTGGGTATTACGAGAATGCGCAAATGAGTTATGTAAACCATTATTTTTAATTTTCAAGAAATCCTTGAGTCAAGGTAAACTACCTGATATTTGGAAAAAAGCAAATATTGTCCCCTTATTCAAGAAAGGAAATAAACAAAATCCACTCAACTACCGACCGGTATCACTGACCAGTGTTGTAAGCAAGGTATTAGAAAAACTTATAAGAAAAGCTTGGGTAAATCATCTAGAAGAACACTGTATGATAACAGAAAGACAGTTTGGTTTCAGAAAAGGAAAATCATGTGTTACTGATCTGTTGAGCTACTATGACAGAGTAACAAACACAATACAGGAAAGGGAAGGATGGGTGGACAGTATCTATTTAGATTTCAAGAAAGCTTTTGACACAGTACCACACCAAAGACTTTTATGGAAACTGTACCATCAAGGAGGAATTCGAGGCAAACTGTTTTGTTGGATGCAAGACTTTCTCATAAAAAGAGAAATGAGGACAGTACTAAGAGGAAACTACTCATTATGGAAAGAAGTGACTAGTGGAGTACCACAGGGTTCGGTGCTGGCACCAATCATGTTTTTAGTGTATATAAATGATATAAACAGTAACACTGGAAATGAGAGCTATCTGAATATGTTTGCAGATGATGCAAAAATACAAAGGAGAATTACTAACTTAGACTCTTGTAAAGAGCTACAAGAAGAATTAAATAAACTTCATGAATGGAGTAGTACATGGCAAATGGAATTCAATGTGGACAAGTGTCATGTAATCAAGTTTGGTAAAAGTGGAAAAAGACCTGATTGGGATTATAAGTTAGGAAATAAAACCCTATATACATCAGAAAGAGAGAAAGACCTAGGTGTGATTATCAATAACAGACTATCTCCGGCTGACCACATCAGCAAGAAGGTACGGAACATGTATACATCATTCATTCATTCATTACCAGACGCTATGTATCCCAGACGGGGTGGCCAATGGCTTAGAGTTAATTGTTTTACAGGGAGGGGCACTAATCCTCCACCAACCCCACTTGACACGTAGGGATGCCAACAGCATCTGGTGTTCCCAGGCGGTCACCCATCCAAGTACTAACCTTGCAAATATGAGAATAGCATTCACATACATAAATGAAGACATGCTAAGAAGGATAATAACATCATTCATTAGACCAACCCTGGAATATGCATCAGTAGTCTGGAGTCCTCATCTCAAAAAGCACATAGACAAGATTGAAAAAGTTCAAAGGGCCGCTACAAGATGGATACCAAGCTTAAGGGACCTAAGCTACGAAGAAAGAATAAACTGAATCTACCAACACTACAGGAGAGAAGGAAAAGAGGTGACATGATAATGCTATATAAGTGCATATCAGGGAAGGAGAAAATAGACATAAATGATTACTTAACATATGGAGAAGCATCAGCAAGAGGACACTGCAAAAAACTGCACAAGAAGAGAGGTGATAAAGACGTAAGGAAATTCAGTTTCTCAAACAGAGCAATTGATCAATGGAATGCACTACCGAATGAAATAGTGTGTGCCAAAACAATTCACAAATTTAAGGATATGTACGATAAATATGGTTTAAGACACGGGACAGTACGAGCTTGAGTCATTCCTGTAAAGATACAATTAGGTAAGAACAATTAGGTAAGAACACACACACAAACACCATACAAACGTTGTTTGCAACCATGGCCACATGTGACCTTTTTCAATATATTAGAGAAATAAAAAACACGAGCAACCCAGACGCACCTTAAATCAAAAGTAAAGCAAAAAAAAAAAAGGGGGGGGGAAACTACCTGGATTGTGAGCCGAATTCTCAAAATGGCGCCATGGCGCCAAGCTTTTAAACTTCGTCATGTGGCTGGTGGTTGCTGATCTAGGGTTAAGAGGACCTTAAACGTCATAGTAACGGTATCTAAAGTAATGCTATCTGAATAGCATGTAAAGTGAACTACTGTATTGCTCTTAATGTTCAGGGTATAACAAAATATTATGACAAAACTCACTGTGCTGGTTGTGCATCGCCTGGTGAGCACCATATTATACTTTTTCGCCAGTAATATTAATTTAATTTTGCTTTTATATTTACTATATAAGCATCACGCATCATCATACCATAATTCGAAGGACAAGCACTATCATATTTACAGCCTTTCTGTGGGCCCTGTTTACAGCATGAATAAATGACGAGAACCGTCTAGACGGTGAATACTCCCGATGGGGAATCGTTCGGTTTTGACCGGAAATTGTCCTAAATGGGAATGGTCCCGAGACCTTACATCTGGAACGTGGTTGGGGTTTGTACACCTATTGCCACTCGGACGATAGGAGCTGGTCACCCTTGCCATAAACATCAGGACTGAGAAGGCAACCCCTGGGTTCTTCCAATTCCGCTGGGACCAAAAATAATTGAATGATGGATGGATGGACTGTTTTATGAATGGTGGTTTGGTGGTCTGAGGTGACATTGATGTGCCCATCAGGGACATAGGCTACTATTAGAATACGAATATGCACCATATCAGCGGTTCTCAACCGTTTTCAGATCCCCCCCCCCCCTCCCCTTAGCCTTGGTTCACATGTTCATCCCCTCCCCACCTTAGCCTTGGTCAACAAATCCAGCCCCCCTCCCCTCGCCCACTTCCTGCCAGCATCTGAATAATTGTTCAATAAACAATAGTATTTTAGCCGCGGGCTGGAGTGGCCGCTAACCTAGATAAACACAGGCAGCAGTGGCAGCCACCCTTCTCATGCAGTTCGCTAGCTCCCTTTTCGAGGGATAAAGGGTAGGTTGAGGGACGTGTTTGTTTTAACTGAAGCTTGGTCTTTCGTACAACATAACACTAGTTGGTAGCTTTAATTTCCTCACGAAATGACCAGATTAGAGAGGGGGGGGGAGGGAGAAGGCGGTCAGATGACTGACATGAAGGAAAGAAACCAACATCAAAGGAAAATGTTCTTTGAAGGCTGAAACAGAGATAATATGAATACTGACTATAAATCAATAGTTCATCGTGACGCACACACACACACACACACACACACACACACACACACACACACACACACACACACACACACACACACACACACACACACACATTTGTTCAAGCCAATAATTATTTTTCACTGAGTTTTCACGCCCCTCTTGGAAATTGCTCACACACCCCTACGAGGGCCCACGCCCCCAGGTTGAGAACCACTGCTCTATACTGTGGCAGCCTGGCCTCAGCCCCATACACTTCAAAAAGGGTGATATGAAAGTAACTGCTTGTGTTATCGTTGATGCATGTCATCTGTGTTGTGTTGGCGTGGCTTGTGGTTGTGCAAGTAGAGCAACTCCTTGATTTATGTCAGGGATGTTGACAAAGTGTCCCATTCTTTTTCATAAAACAGTTTTTGTAAATTAAGGAAAACTAATTGTTGTTAGTGTTCAAACCCCAGATTTATCTGGCCATAAACCTGGTGGACTACACGAAACCAGTAATTTCAGCCGGGCGCTTCCACTGATCTTTTCATCTTGGTAAGGATTGCCATGTAGTAAGGAGGTGCATGAGGATAATGTGTTGTGACACGGGGGCAGTGTGGGCAGTGGCATAGTGGACAGACATACAACACCCTGAACCAGTCAGCAAAGAATCCTCTGTTATCAAAGAGCACAGGATCATCTCCAAACATATTAAAAATACTGGTACTCTACCATTTACCACTTATCACAATCGTCACTTCCCTTTGAAGAACTAATTTTGCATCATAACACCCTTCATAATTATAGCATAGCATAATTATAAAGGATTCACTGACGGCAGACACAGTCTTTTCTTTTTCTGAATCAGATTATACATACATACACAAACTGTATATATATATATATATATATATATATATATATATATATATATATATATATATATATATATATATATATATATATATATATATATATATATATATATATATATATATATATATATATATATATATATATATATATATATATATATATATATATATATGTGTGTGTGTGTGTGTGTGTGTACATACAGGCCCGTCAAAGTCGATGGAATCATTAGCAGACTAACAGCTGAGTAACAGTGTAGCTGTCATTTGTATGCTCATTTGCAGGTCAGCAGCATAGCGTGGTAAATACTGGCAAGCAGTTAATGGATATTAGAGTGGAACACAAAACCTACATTTTACAGCCCAGATATGGGGAACAGCGTAGCTTCTCAGAATTTTCAAAAAACTTCTCGGGCTATCAGTGTATATCGGCGGGATGAGACGCGTGTACGGCACCCCACCCCACCCCGCCCCACCCCTCCACCCCACACCTACACCCGCACCCACACCCAAACGCACCCCACCACCTCACACCCACTTCCATACCCACCACCCCACACCCACCACCCCACACCCACTCCCACACCCACCACCCCACACCCCCCACACCCACCACCCCACACCCACTCCCACACCCACCACCCCACACCCACTACCACTCCCACACCCACCACCCCACACCCACTACCACTCCCACACCCACCACCCCACACCCACTCCCACACCCACCACCCCACACCCACTCCCACACCCACCACCTCACACCCTCTCCCACACCCACCACCCCACGCCCACTCCCACATTCACCACCCCACACCTACTCCCACACCCACCACTCCACATCTACTTCCACATCCACCACCCCACACCCACTCCCACACCCACCACCCCACACCTACTCCCACACCCACCACTCCACACCTACTCCCACACCCACCACTCAAGACACACTCCCACACCCACCACTCCACACCTACTCCCACATCCACTACCCCACACACACTCCCACACCCACCACCCCACACACACTCCCACACCCACCACCCCACACCTACTCCCACACCCACCACCCCACACCCACTCCCACACCCACTACCCCACACCTACTCCCACATCCACCACCCCACACGTACTCCCACACCCACCACCCCACATCTACTCCCACACCCACCACCCCACAACTATTCCCACATCCACCATCCCACACACACTCCCACACCCACTCCCACCCTATCCCACCCCACCATTCCCACACCCACTCCCACCCCACCCCACCCCACCCATCCCACACCCACACCCACCCCACCCATCCCACACCCACACCCACCCCACCCATCCCACACCCACTCTTAACGCGGGCCGAAAGCAACGCGGGTTCCAGGAAACGGGGCCGAGATGGACAACCTTGCACACGCTGCCTCCTTACCAGATACAGTGTGTGTGTGTGTGTGTGTGTGTGTGTGTGTGTGTGTGTGTGTGATTCGTTCGATTTTGACATTCTTTTCTCTCTCAAATGACACCCAGCTGTGGGGTTGAAGCCCCACCAGTCCTTGCCGAAGTTTTCTAATCACCTCATACCAGCTCCGCGAGGGGAGTGCCAGACAAGAAAAGTCAGTGGCAATGATCAGTACCATCTGGAAGTAAAGATTTATTAATATCTTTTGAGTGGTTTTGAAAATACGAGTAGAGCCTACCAGCAGGGGTACCCGGCGTTGCCCGGGTAAAACTCTTTGTTCGTGCATACGGCATTGCCTGGGACCCTGCATGGCCACTCCTCCTGTGGGAGAAAACCCCCGTGGTCTCGTGTACCTAATGAACGTGTGGTCCCCCCTAGGACGATTTCCCCAGCGATATATATCCCGTAGACCTGTTTATACTTTGGGCCTGTATCCTCACTACCCACCCACCCACCAACCCTTCTTACCCCACTCTCCTCACCCACCCATCCACTTACTCAATCCATCCATCCTGCCCACCTATTCTGCCACCCACTCACCCACCCATTCTGCCCACCCACTTACCCACCCACGCTTCTCACCCACTTACCCACCCACGCTGCCCACCCACTTACCCACCCACGCTGCCCCACCACATCCACCCAACCCTGCCCACCCACCACACTCTCCCTCCCACCCTTCCACCCACCCCACCCCCCCTGCCCATCCACACCCATTCATCCAGTCAATCCTGACTGCCCACCGCACCAATCCATCCACCCATCCGACACATTGTAGCTAGTGATATGATTGTAAAAAGAAAAAAAAAAAAAACTACGATTATTGGTTACCGAGTCTCCATCATGAGGCGTATGTCCAGGTAGTTATAAGTGTTGCCATCAGGGGCGCCACTTTAGTAACAATAATACACTTATTTAAATTTGTCGTAAAAAAGTTAAACCTGTTAGAGATGTTTAGAGTTCTGTATGCATCCCCCTCGATTTCCATAGAGGGCAAAGAGACATGCATTCTCTTTTATATACACACAGATATATGTATGCGTATATAATGCATTTATGTCTGTGTGTGTCTGATGGATCTTGAATCTTTCTTTCCTTTTACTTTTAGGTCATCGATCCCAGAGGTTCTGCCAGAGCCACATAAAGTCGCCCAGTAGCGTAGAGCGCATTTTAAGAGCCAACATGTTAGTGAAAGGGTTGAGAGAGAAAGCTGTCAGAAGGTAAGTCCCGTCCGCATAATTACAGAGATCAAGGGATGTCGTAACACCTCTTCCTTAGTAGTTTATTCTGCACGTCCCATCTCAGCAGCCTTTGTGTGTTATTGATGCAAACCAGGTGGATATTAAAGCAATAGAAACGGCATAAAATGGAAGGTAAAGATGTAACGTCCAAAGTAAATCGCTAGGGAAGAGTTGCTACGAAGCCTCCTGTGCTATTTAGAATAATATTAGGCCGTGTTTCATCAGGTGACTCACTCAGTAGTTACGTAATGACTCGGACCTGGAGGTTATTATTACAAAGACTGGCTCGCATTTCATTGATGATATAATTGTTTGTCTCTGTCTCTGACTGTCTATCTATCTTTCTGTCTATCTATCTATCTATCTATCTATTTGTGTGTCTGTCTGTTTACCCTTCAGTGATACTGGCCGTGGTCTATTATATGTAACAAAACATTAATTCCAACATGACACCGCGTTTTTCCCTTAGTTCCCCCCGCAAGCCGCTTATACAGGAACATGGATAAAAAATATTGCCACTATATTATATTTTCTGAAAACTCTCCGGGAAGCATATTGTGAAACTGTACACGCCTCCCCACCTGGATAACTACAGGCCCTCATAACGCCGCCCAGTGTGACCTCATTTGACATCAGGTGTCCTCGCCACTGACCCTGCACCAAGACAGTGTTCATATGTGTTCCAGACAGCCTAGAACTGTTGGCATTTATTGGCTGAGGTGATGTGGAAAGAAGGATGAATTATGTCAGGCGAATGAACATTAGTTGTGAGATGAGATGTATTCCTCCGTCTGTCTATCTATTTATCTATCTATCCATCTGTATACATATATTTGCCTGCTCAGTTTGTTTCCACTACAAGAAAAGTTTGTAAGTTCAAATATTCCTTACTTCTGTTCCATAATATCCTTAAATTCGTTACATCCACGCTCGCGAATCGAGAGTAGGTGTTCAAGTTGTGATCGGTGTGTGTGTTCTTACCTTACCTAATTGTTCTTACCTAATTGCATCTTTACAGGAATGAGTCAAGCTCGTATTGTCCCGTGTCTTAAACCATATTTATCGTACATATCCTTAAATTTGTGAATTGTTTTGGCACACACTATTTCATTCGGTAGTGCATTCCATTGATCAATTGCTCTGTTTGGGAAACAGAATTTCCTTACGTCTTTATCACCTCTCTTCTTATGCAATTTTTTGCAGTGTCCTCTTGCTGATGCTTCTCCATATGTTAAGTAATCATTTATGTCTATTTTCTCCTTTCCTGATATGCACTTATATAGCATTATCATGTCACCTCTTTTCCTTCTCTCCTGTAGTGTTGGTAGATTCAGTTTATTTAGTCTTTCTTCGTAGCTTAGGTCCCTTAAGCTTGGTATCCATCTTGTAGCGGCCCTTTGAACTTTTTCAATCTTGTCTATGTGCTTTTTGAGATGAGGACTCCAGACTACTGATGCATATTCCAGGGTTGGTCTAATGAATGATGTTATTATCCTTCTTAGCATGTCTTCATTTATGTATGTGAATGCTATTCTCATATTTGCAAGCAGTGTATAAATGTTCCGTACCTTCTCGCTGATGTGGTCAGCCGGAGATAGTCTGTTATTGATAATCACACCTAGGTGTGTGTGTGTGTGTGTGTGTGTGTGTGTGTGTGTGAACAAAATAATTCAAACAGTTTATATCTAGTTTTGACCAAGCGTAGTGGAAGGGTGCAGGGTCAGCCAGTGAGTTTTTTTTTTTTTTTTTTTTTTTAACAACAGGAAAATAATCAAGGCCACATGGCTGACTCAAAGTTTTGCCTGACAAAATCAGCTTAAACAGTGTTTATCTAATTTATATCAGATACGGGGAGAACGTTGAAGATAAGGCAAAAAAAGTTCCTCAGTGTTGACAGCAATCAATCAAAGGTCAGGGTCACAGAGCAACGTCAAATTTTGACATTCATGTCTGTGTGTGAAGAAAATAAAAAAAGAAAGTGTTAATATGATTTGATTCAAAATTGGTGGATGTGTTAAGGATCACCCAAGGGTGACCTATTGTTTTTGAGAATGATAGATCAAAGTCAACCTAAGCAGTTTGTATCATATTGTATGTACACCAAACTGTGTGGAAGAGTTTAGGGTAAGACAAGAGTAAAAGGATTCGATTTCGGGAACAAAGACGAAGGTGACAGGGACAGGTTAAAAGTCGAGGTTACAGCATAAGGTCATCTCATACGGTTTTGGTCTGATTTAGACCAGACTTTGGTGGACGAGTTAAGGGTCTGACGAAAATGCATTTATTAGATTCTAAGGGCAATCTGCCGAAGGTCAGAGTCACAGAAGTATGTCAGATGTTGGTGCCTTAGACCACTTGGTGGCCGCCGCTGGTGCACTATCCCTGTGCACATTCCCGTGTACTTTGGTTTTCATACAGACCACCAACAGTGACGTCAGTTACCTCCATGCTGACATCTACCTCTCTTCTTTTTGTCCCGTCTATCCCTTCCCCCCCCCCTCTGTCTCTCTCTTTCTCTCTGTAATGTGTTACATTATATATATATATATATATATATATATATATATATATATATATATATGGTTGCTACCCAGCGTAGTTAACGGTTTCCTGGGGTTATAATGAATCATTTGTCCTGTCATTAAGCGTAGAGTCACCCAAACGTAGCCTACATGGATTGAGTGGATGGACTGGCGAGCGGGCAGTGTGAAGCTGGTAAAGCACTACGCCCTGTGTTTGCCAGATTTCCACTCTCGCCTTTAATAACGGCCCGGTACAGGTTAACCTGTGAGCAGCAGAGATTTCCCTGGACCGAACAGAATCATCTGGCGTTTCCTAGACTAACATACGTAAGTGTGACACCATTCTTTGACCGTTCACTCCGATGACGTATTTTACAGCTGATTTTTGGTGTCGCCATACGATTTGTGAAGCCACGAGTACAGGAGACTTTCAGAACTTGACAAGGTTGGCATAATTTTCAGTTACCCCTTTAGTACGAGAAGCCTTTCCAAAACTGAATAAAATTCAGTGGAGACAGCAAGAGTAGCCTAAACAATGTCATCGACCTGAAGGGATTGTATGGGTAAGGCAGGAACTCAAGTCCTTCAGTCCGATGACGTATCTTTGTCCTAACTCCTGACGCCCGTCATCACATCAGCATTGCTTTGCTGACCTGCAGGGGTTGGCTGTGGCCTCTGTTAACATCCTTTACCACAAGACGTAATTCCAAACTTAAATAAAATGGTCTTAGAGTATCAAGAATAAAATATACAATACGTCCTAACTAAGAGCGAGACTGACGAGGAGAGTGTATGTAAGTGAGGTGGAGGGGAGAAGAGGTAGGGGGAGGCCAAGGATTAGATGGAGGGATGGAGTGGAGAGGTATATGAGAGAAGGGTGTGTGAGCTGGGGGGGGAGCGAAATCGCGGGGGACAGGACAATATGGAGGCGATTTGTTTGTGGCCACCCCTTACGGGATTAAGGCGTCTGGCAATAGATATATAGACAGACCTAAGTGTATTGGAGACATCACATCCCTTGCACATCTGTTTCTGCTGCATTAATACAGAGATGCCTTCACTCCTGCCAGCGCCCTAGTGTTTTACTCCAGACCAAGAGAGACCTGTGGCAGTGTAAGTAGTCCATTAACCCCTTTGTATAGTGTGTGTGTGTGTGTGTGTGTGTGTGTGTGTGTGTGTGTGTGTGTGTGTGTGTGTGTGTTTAAATGGATGAGTTTTTAGGTGTGAGTGTCCGTGCGTGTGTCGGCGAGCGTTGAGTACGCGTGGGAGTGTGTGTGTGTGTGTGTGTGTGTGTGTGTGTGTGTGTGTGTCTGTGTGTGCGTAGGTTTGGTGAGAGAGAGAGAGAGAGAGAGAGAGAAAGAATGAAGATGAACACAGTAGAGGAAGGAATGTGAGTATGAAGGAAGGGAAACAGTAGGGAGAAAGAGAAAGAAAGGAAATGACAGCAGAGAGAAAAAAGGGGAAGGGAAAGGGAGGAGGTTGGCGGTAGATGGAAGGAGGGAGGAAGGACTGGAGGGACAAGAGGAGGGAAGTAAAATGAAGGAGGGGAAAGAAGGAACGCAAAGGCAGTCCGTGGAAAGAATATTAAGAATTAGGAAAATAAGGAGGAGAAAAGGGAGAAGGAGGGAACGAGGGAAGAGAAAGAGGAGGGGGAGAAGAGAAAGGCCAGTTATAAAGGATAAGGGGAGGGGAGGGGAATGTGGGAGGCAAGGCAGAAAAAAGCAAAGACGAAAGAAGTGAAAGGAGAGGAAGGAGGAGGAGAAACTGACGGTATGGAAAGGGAAGGAGAAAGGAAGGAGGGAGGGAGGGAGGTAGAGGGAGGAGGAAAGGTGAGAAAACGAACCAACGATGGGATGGAAAACGGAAAGAGTAGAAAGAAAACACGAAAGATGGAGAAAGAGGAGGAGGAGGGAGGGGGGAGGGGGGGAGCAGAAGGGGGAGGGTGATAGAAACGAACCAAAGATTGAAGGCAAAGAGGGGGAAGGTAAGTGGGAGGGTGGTGGGCAGAGCGTGGGAGGCTTGACGCAGCGTATATAAGGGAAGGCGGACTGCCGCCCGGACGATTTCTTCCCCAGCCGGCACCATGATGGCATCCCGTGCAGCTAGCCCAGCCTCTCTCTGCCTTCCTCTTCTGCTTCTCCTGCTCAACCCCTGCTTCGCCTTGCCACAGCAGCAGCAGCAGCAGGAGCAACAGCAGGAGGAGGTGGACCTGCCACACCTCATTCATCTGCTCCTTCCATCCGCTGCCGTGCCCCCTGCCAGAGTACTCCAGCAGGGACCCGTGAGTGAAGGTGAGTTTCAACGCGCTTCCTTTCCAACATCAAAGAAATACCAAACACTTTTTAGTTCAGTTGGTGGACAGGTGTATGCAGGTTAATTTTTTCTTACGCAAACGACCATCCTACCTAACCCGTTTCAGTGCTGTTTGTGACTAGGTGTATTGAGCTATGGGCGCCGAATTTACTATAGCTAGTATATTTCTAGCCCGACCAAGCCCTAACCGTTATCAACTCAGCTGGTGGCCTAGTGTAGTTCGATTAATTTCAAGATAACGTCCCCGTTTTTTTTTTTTTTTCTGACCATATTTTGATGGCGAAACGTAGTCAGGCGAGAGTGTCTGTGTTACTACAACATTTTCTCTTTACCCGACAAAGATCCCCAACACGTTGCAGCTCAGTTGATGGCCAGATGTAGTAACACTAATTTTGATGAGACTGGCCCCCCCTCCCCTTTTTTTTTTTTTTTTTCCTAACGACGAAGATTCCTGACACCTGCAGCTGAGTTGCTGGCCTGGTAGCCACGCTGGAGGGTCAATATAACTAACAACCCAGGCGACCCATTTCTACCTGTGCAGTCGCGGTTGAGTATACAGGCTGTGGGCGTGGCCTACTTCAGTCCTTACTTTTATTTACTTAACTGCTTAATAATTTAGTTGCTTGTTTGTTGATTTTTTTGACAGGCCCAACATTTAGCTTACATAGTCCGTTTCTTTGGGCAAGCAATCAACCTTCACATGTCACCACTACGGCGTTAATACCCACCGTCCATACTGAATACATACTAGATTTTCTCATTCAGTACTAGTGTAGGTGACGGATCAGCAGGGATATTTTATAATATGTTTGTGGGTCTTGTGGAAAATCAGAAAAACTGTTTTTACAAAGTTCAGATGTGATACTGTTCCTTGCCAGCCTGGGTTCGGATTCGCGTCATTTCAACAGCAGACGAATTCTCTCAAAGTACTGGACCTTCCCCTCCCCAGACCATCACCACTTGTTGCTGCCCACGTTTCAACACACTGATTTTTCACCGGATTATGTTGGTGCTATCATCATTATTATTATTATTATTATTATTATTATTTTACCATTCTTACTGACGGATTGCTATGTTCTTTCACTTCTATACGACGACTTCTGGCTTTGTTTTATTCCTTTAGCGACCTGACGATATTATTATTATTATTATTACTATTACTATTATTATTATTATTATTATTATTATCATTGTTATTAAATCCAGCATCCCCACCTATATTGCCGTATCACGAGCGTAGTTGTCCGGTCTTCTTGAAGAGAGTGACCAGTGGCTCTTTACTGAACTGCATTATGTGAGCGTTTACCCCAACCATCCCTCAGATGTAAACCCTTATAGTCCACATCCAGACGGAGCGCCTTAACCCACCAAAGCACCAAGCGTCTGTTTGGTTATATGGTTACCACCTGGTGCAGTAACTGTTTTCCTGAGCTACAGAAAACCATTTGGCTTGTCACTTTGTGTAGAATCACCTGAAGGCAGCACTACATCAAGTGAGTGGACGATGGATGCCCCCACTTGCCACAGATTTTTTGTCGTCGCCGTTAATATTATTATTATCATTGTTATTGTTGTTGTTGTTGTTTAATAAATTTATTAAGATCTGGAAAGACTTTTCGCTGTCGAGAAATTAGATATACTGTAACCTTCAGTCGGTAGAGAGGTGGCCTGCAGTCCTACCGGACCCAGATTCAAATCCTCGCTGGGGCAGGGAACAGTTTAAGGATTTGAATTTCATGAAATCGAACTTTACTGATCTACCAGAAGACCCGCCGACATGTAAAAATACCCCCGCTAATACCAATACACCAGTCCTGTATGAGACAGCCCTAGCATGTATTCAATATGAACGGTGGGTGTTAGCGCCGAAGTGGTGACATGTAGAGGTGTATGGTATGTAGGAGGACTACTGGGCCTTGACAGCAGGCTGTGAAGCCTATGCCCAGAGTAGGACACATTTAAAAAAAAAAAAAATGAGTACGAGTGGCCTCTTCTTGGTTTAGTGTAATCGTCTGGAAGTTGCAAGAGTAAAGTAAAGGAGTGTGCCGGGCCTCTTCAGATATTATTTTTATTATTATTTTTATCATCAGTATTATTTTTCTTATAATTATAGTTTGCGGTTTGAGTGATGTAATCGGAAGCTCACTTGGCCGGCAGTCAAGGGGTCCCGGGTTCAGTTGCCAAGCTCACTGTTAGACAATTTGGGCATTTTTTGTGTGTGTACAGTCGCCCCAAGAAGTGATGGCAGAGTTTCAGATTGCTTCGGTCACTCTGCACTGACGTACGTTCAATGAAAACAGTGACTATAAGGTAAACATTCAATGCCTTCATCAGGTCATATCAAATAAAGTATATATTATATTGCGCTATGAATGATGTAAAATGAATAACAGGAGGCAGTGATATTAGAAGTTAACACTTTCCCGATTTGAATGAATGTGAAATGTATTACTCCGCGCGCGATGGGCAGTAGGCCTATAACTCCGTGTTCCTGATTTAAATGTTTCCCAGGATTTCAAATACACATGCTCTAGTTTTGAAGACCAGTCAAGGAAAATTCTAGTGACTGCAATACACTGCCTTATTTTCAAATGTTATGGTGATGATCCAGCAACAATAAGGATGCCATAACAATTAAATTATTCTTCGTAATGATGCTCTACCTGCGGTAGCAGCAAGACCATACTGCCTTTTCTTCAGTCTTCCTGTCTCCAATAATAATTATAATTAGCAACTTTATTCCCAAATGATGCAAAATTATTATTAGCTGTAAGAAGGTATGACAGATTCTGCCTTTTTCTCTTACACTAAACAATAAACAGGACCAAAACATAAGTTCATAAACCCTTGCAATGCAAAACCACGCACTCTTTACTCCATCTTTTAATCTTAATATCAATTTTTTAAAATAAACTGTAATGTCCTGCTGAACAGAAAATGCTGATTTGGAAGTTTTGAACTCAGTTATTTGTTTATGAACCTCTGCGTTTTACTGCTCTTGCTAATCGATTATGCACTGAGGATATCAGACTATAACAGAAGTTAGCATTCTGAAGGTTAAGGAGCTCCGACTCTAGGCAAACATCGAGGTTCTTTTTTTATACCTCTTTCACCGACAGCCCTCTGGTTTATATTAAATAATCAAGAGATTTTTCTTAATGGAAAACTGGCCAAAGGCAGTGTAATAACTGCATGTCTTTGAGTAATTGTTATCTATTTTCGTGCGTGTTGATCGAAACATTAAAAATAGCTTACTGGCTTACGCCGCCTTCCCGCTTTCCGTCGTCGTCCATGAAGACTTTGGAAACGGAAATAAACGACTTTAAATTATTCCCTGGTATTGTAACGGATATTATTTTATAAGTAATAATTACTAATTTTTATTGTTTATTGAAGCTCCCTTTTGTTCAGTCTTACGCTACTAAAAAATTATTGCTTGTTACCATACTAGATTTGAACTCCACAAATTATTCCTGACTGTCCCTGAGCGATAGTTGTGAAATTTCAATTAGTTCCGTTTAGGATCTCCTGTTGTCGTAACTAAAGAACTGCTTCCTACAATTTTGTAATATACAGGTACTTTGGCATTGCTTTATTGTTTTTTGTAACAGTTTTTCGTATTAGGTTTCACATCGTAGAAATATAAGTAAGAGTATATGCACTGTTGCTGACCGAAAATTTCTTGATACTCCGCCGTCACTTCTTTGGCCGACTGTATGTGTGTGGGGGGGGGGCCTCAGACTGTTTGTATCTGGAACTGAGACAGGGACCTGGACTGTAAATTCGATGGTTGTTTGGTAGCCTCGGGAAAGACTGGGATTAAAGGCCTAAAAAAAGGGGAAAAAAAAAAAAACTGCTGTAATGACTCGTTTCAATGGGATTACATCTGTTGCTAAAATAGGGACCTGGACTGTAAATTCGACGGTTGCATGTAGTGGTCCGGGGAAAGACTGAGGTTTACCGTGGCACAAACTGACTGCCTTCCTTAATGGGCCTCGTTTAGTTGATAGGTATTCAAGGTAAACGGTCGTGCGGGGTTGAGTAATATCTGGCCGGTTCTCTTATACTTCCCCCCCTACAGCCACAACGCTTTATTATTTATGCTTCAACGCACGTGGTACTTCCAGCAGGGGTGTCGTTTGTCCGATGTGTGTGTGTGTGTGTGTGTGTGTGTGTGTGTGTGTGACAGTTTAGGGCCAGCCAAGGATGAAGAGTTTCCATTTTAAATAGGTCAGGTGTTAAGGTCACAGGCAAAGTCAGCTGAAACAAGTTGGATTTGATTTTGGTGGAAGGGTTAAAGATCAGCCAAGATGATATACTAGATTTGGGGAAGTTATAGGTCGTAGGGCAAGACAAATAATGGACACTAAGTCAAATTTTGGACGCAGGTGTTGTATTCGCTGAGTGTTTGTTCTTATTTATTCATGTTTTGCACCGGTGGCGTCATTTATATTCTTCATTGTATAACCCCAGATGACTGTGCACTTTGTATTTGCAGTTTTTTTTTTTTTTTTTTTTTTTTTTACAGTGACGGGGCAGCCTTTGTGTCTAATTTAATTGTAGCCTCGGGACGTTCTTATGTTTTATTTATACTGGGCGTGGGAAGAAGGGTTCGGGTGATGATGATGATGATGATAATGATGATGATGATTAACCCCCTGAACCCGAGGTCGTACTTTGAAGCTTTATTCTTGCTGTCTCCGGACGATTCTATTCAGCTTAGGAGCGACTTGAGATGGGAAGGTTAGATCCCGCTTCATTAAGTCCCTCAGCCGCCACACACTACACCGTAAGATTGATATCATCGTCGTGTGTTGACCTGAGAACACTTAACATGACGTCATCGAAGTGAAGGGGTTGATTGCAGGATTGTTACATTCAGCTGGGCTTGGGTCACAGGAGCCTCAGTGTTATAATGTTGTACCGTATGCCTTCTCTCAGTACAGAGTTTTGCTGCCGTGTGACCCGTTAACTCTCGGGCTCCTATGACCCACTCAGCTTAATAAAATCGTCTGGCGTCAGCTGGAATAGAACACTAGAGTCGCCCCGACCATGACATGATGCATGGTACACTCTCAGGCTGGTGTGACGCACTCTTAGGTGAATAAAACCAACTGGAGACAGATGGAAACGAGTATTCTGGTGTTCCGATCATGAGACAGTTAAAGTAACTCTGCAGTTAGACACATTGTTACCTGGACGTCTATGTATTGTTTATCACTCAGTCCGTCTGTCTATCTATAGCTGTCTACCTAGTCTGACTAACCAATATATGCCTGTCTGTGTAGAGAGATCTACAACAACAACAGTTCATAAATCCGTCACATGATGATACCAGTGTTTCACATTTGCCACTCTCTTATGATGTTATTCAGTACCACAGACACCATCATTTGTGGCCTACCTTCATTCCCATGACATTTTAAAACTACTAGTCGATTTTATTTATTTCAGAAGAATCCCTTTGCAGTAGTAGTAGTAGTAGTAGTAGTTGTTGTAGCCCCAGGCTGGAGTTGCCCTTCTCCTGCAGACCACCATCCTCCCAGGGGATAGGGAGGAAAATGAGGCAACGTTTGCATACCCGGGTATTGGAGCTGCCTGGTTATATCAGTGCCGCCCCATGTAGGCGTCCCACTCTATCACCACTCGAGTAGTAAAAGGCTTAATGAAGGATTTATCTAAGCCCTAGACTTCGAAAAACCTCTCTTAGCCTGAATAAAATCGTTTGACCATGACAATAAACTAACAAACACGTCCTCATAGTGAATGTATTAAAGGGTTAAAACAGTCGCCATTAAATCTTACCTCGTTGAATTTATTATATTCCTGATACCGCTAGACGATGTTGTTGTTGTTGTCAACTCACGTGAAAGTGATCGTGGACTACAGGCTAAATTTGTCCCTGTCTTGCAGTCCACCATCATCCTTTCTGGGGATAGGAAGGGAGGTGGTAGACTTCTGTACAACCGGGCAGCAGATCCGTTTGGTTGCATCAGTACCACCGGGTGAAGGCGTCCACCACCAACGTTATCTGGAGTTACATCTTTGGCAGTGAAGGGTTACACACAGTTCCCAGTCACTTAAGACAATGACGCTTTTCTCGTTCTTTTCTTTTTATTTCGTCCTCCTGTCTTGTGTTGCGGAGACGGCACTGTTGGTGTGACCAGCGTTGGTACATGGGCTACCTCTCGTGCTATCAGTGAGGGTAAATTATAAGATCCTATAAAGAGGGCAGTAGAACACAAAGCAGGGCAGACACTGGTAGCGCTGCCTGGACCGTCCTGGCAACACACGAGAACTGAGATGCGTTATGTATGCACCGCCCCGTCATCCCTGCTGCCACCACACAGACACAATCAGCTTAGTAAAGACCTCCCATTGGCACCTCAGTACAATGGTGTATTTTTTTATCCAGTTATGCTACACTGTTTTATCGGGCTTGGGCAAGACCTCCTGTAATGAAGGGTTATGGCAGTGGGAATTCCTTCTGAGTTGTTATTATTATTATTATTATTATTATTTTATGTGTCCGACTCTGAGCAAAGGCTTCAAGGCCTATCCCAAGGCCCAGTAGTCCTCCTGCACACCTCCACATGTCACCAGCTCGGCGCTAACACCCACCGTCCATATTGAATACATGCCAGGGCTCATACAGGACTGGTGTACTGGTATTAGCCATTCGGGGGTATTCTTACAACATGTCGGAGGATCTTCTGGTAAATCAGTAAAGCCTGCTTTTATGAAATTCAGATTCTTAAACTGTTCTCTGTCCCAGCCGGGATTCGATCCCTGGTCCACTAGGACTGCAGGCCACCTATCTACCGATTCACCCACCGCCTTCCCCTAAAATTGCTCTTTTCACCTGTTAAGTTCGAGCACGTTAAAATTACTGTATTCTTGTTGCCATTGTTGTGGTAGGTGGGGGTGGCTACCATCCACTCACAATATGTAACAGTATCTTCAGGTGTTTATACTGAGTGGTGAATCAAGTGGTCCTCTGTAACCCAGGAAATCATTTACTTCGTTGGGTGGTAACCATATAACAAACAGATGGATACCTTGTTTTCCAAGAAGTTAAGTAATCCAACCGGATGTGGCCGAAAGGGTTTAAGTCTGAGGAAAGGCTGGTGTTGGTTGCTCACTAATGCCGCTCAAGGCAGAACGTTGGTCACTCTGGCCTTAAATGTCTGCACTGAATAGTCTAACCACGGGTCCCTACACTCCTGATGATGCAACACAGGATTGGATGATGGATGAATGGGTGAATGGATGGACAAATGGGTGGATGAATGGATGGATAGATGGATGGATAGATGGATGGATGGATAGATGGATGGATGGATGGATAGATGGATGGATGGATGGATGGATGGATAGATGGATGGATGGATGGATAGATGGATGGATGGATAGATGGATGGATGGATGGATGGATGGATGGATAGATGGATGGATGGATAGATGGATGGATGGATGGATGGATGGACAGATTGGTGGATGAATGGATGGATGGATAGATGGATGGATGGATAGATGGATGGATGAATGAATGTATGGATAGATAGATGGATGGATGGATAGATGGATGGATGGATGGATGGTTGGATGTACGGACAGATTGGTAGATGAATGGATGGATGGATGGGTGATAGATGGATGGATGGATGGATAGATGGATGGATGGATGGATGGATGGGTGGATGGATAGATGGATGGATGGATAGATGGATGGATGGATGGATGGATGGGTGGATGGATAGATGGATGGATGGATGGATGGATAGATGGATGGATGGACAGATGGATGGATGGATGGATTGATAGATGGATGGATGAATGAATGTATGGATAGATAGATGGATGGATGGATGGATTGATGGATGGATGGATGGATGGATGGGTGGATGGATGGATGGATGGATGGGTGGATGGATAGATGGATGGATGGATGGATGGATGAATAGATGGATGGATGGATGGATGGATGGATGGATAGATGGATGAATGGGTGGATGGATGAATGGATGGATGAATGCTACCAGATGACTTTAATTCATTGTATGGGAGCATCCCCGTAATGAAGGGGTTAATAGACTCAATATCCAACCCTTCCGATACGAAAAGCTATCTGTTAAATACACGTGTCTTGAGATAGCATGAATTAAATAAAAAAAGAGCGCCTCATATCACATAACATTATCTAAAGGCAGAGGAACAAACCACGCAGCGTTCAATGCAGGAATATTAGCCAGGAGAGGAAAGTGGGACGAGGAGAGATAAAATAGGCCGTATGCGATATTCTGTAACCGACTGTACATGAAGCACTAAGAATACCCGGTTAACTCTTGGACGGAAAGACTTGAGAGTGTGTGTTAGACGGGTGCTGCAGCCCGTCTAAAAGGAGAGAGCACGCAGCAAGAGGCAAGAGAGACAGGAGGGTTGGTAGATGACAAACAGACAGATATGTGGGGAGAGAGAGAGAGAGAGTCCAGGAAACATATTTGATTGTGGACGGGAGTGGGGAGTTTATTGGTATGATTGGGAAGGAGGAGGGCATTTTAGAGAGAGAGAGAGAGAGAGAGAGAGAGAGAGAGAGAGGTGGGTGTTAGACAAAGGGTGGTAAAATAGAAGGAAGTTGGAAAGCGAGTGCGAGGGTGAGAGAAGAGAGAGAGAGAGAGAGAGGGAGGGAGAAAGTATTACCATAGGATGTAAGAGAGGCAGAGGTAGAAATATACAGAAAGACAGACAGACAGATAGACAGGTAAGTAGGAGGCAGATAGATGAAGTGATACAGAGGAGGGGAAGGGACGAGAACGCCAGAATGAAAATTGAAACAGCAAAACGTAAGCGAATAATACATTCAGTAGACAAAAAATTCCGGTAATTCTTATGCAAATTATACGTAAAGTAATCGAAAGTAATAACATACAGATAAATACCGTGAAAAGGCAAATAAATAAATAAATAATTATATATATATATATATATATATATATATATATATATATATATATATATATATATATATATTAAATACATGCAGGATTAAACAATGAAGTAAAAGACTATCTATTAAAAAGAAAATTTGAGTACGTGTAAAATAACGCAAATACAGATGACATAAATCTGCATTTTGTTGCTTTCCGTACCATGACGACATTTTGTATTCATTCTTGCCATCACCGGACGATTTTATGCAGCTGATGACAGACCCCTGGTATGGAAAAGGTTGATTCCTTCAGTCTGGCTGCGTGCTCATTTATTTATTTTTCCTCCTGCCGCCTCCAGACGATTTTATTCAGCTTAACGCCATGCCTCTAGCGGTTTGAAAAGTCTGTGTTGAGTTGAATAAAATCGTCTGACGGTAGCGATATTAGAATACACAATACGTCATCGGGTCGAGGGGGTTAAGTGAGCATGTTTTTACCCTTCCACTACTATAAGTCTCCTCTAAGCTGAATGAAAGCGTCTGGCGGTAACAAGAATAACTAATATAATAATCAGAGTGGAGGGACTGTTTGAAATTATAATCCATAAGCTGCTTTTCCTTATTTGAATATAACTGTTTGGTGTTATCAGGAATTAAGAGACGCCATCGTACTGAAAGTTAATGGAGGTTTATGTAATGGGAAAAAAACTATTCTTTTCAACTCGCAGTCAACCCTTGCTCTCAGCTGAACAAAATTTCATGCTGGTATTTGTCAAGGGGACTGGTAATGAAATAAATCGCTGAGGCGTTTCTTAAAAGCAGGAGAAAATAATATTGACTGTATTTTCCCAGCATCTACATCTCACGCGCCCCCAGCGTTAGGGAAACTATGTAGCGTTCGGCGTATATTGAGGTTAAAGGAAAGTCGGGTTCGGTTCGGCTCTCCTGGAAAAGTCGGATTCGGCTGGGGCCTTCCTGGAAACTCGTGCAAGAGAAAATATCCATCTTTAAGCCTCCATTACCCCTCGGGCTAGAATATATCCGACTGCTGTGGGGAGAATTCACAGTATCGACGCGGCTGAGTGGCTGGGGGAGCTGGGGGAGGGTTTACAGGTGAGATACATGCAGGGTCGTATTCTAAGTGGAATTCGAGATTTTTAACATCTCATGCTTAGCGATTTATTTTGCACATTACATTTTAGTGTTATCTCGTATATTATTAACAGATTTTGTCGATTTATTAACGGTACAAATAGCACATAAAATAATTTTAAAATGTAATATACAAAATAAATCGCTAAGGAAGAGGTGCTATGAAGTCTCCTATGCCACCTAAAACACGACTAACAGTTGGACGGAGGTATTCTCGTGGTCACAGGAGGTGCAAAGCGTCTGTTGGTACTTTCCTGTTTTCGAAACACACTCGCAGAATATGAATACCATGTTATCCAGATATACATCAGTGAAGGGGGGATGCTACACAAGCTCCAAAAAGTATCGGCCAGGAGGGAGACGTTGATATCCTAATTTATCAGCATAGCTCGTGATGATTCAGGAAGGCGTAAATTACCAGAACATTTTGTATGATAACAGTACTTACTACGATATGCCACAAGCAAGCGATATAATGCACCCTCATGGAAACAGGATTCGTATAGTGGGATGGAATCATCAGGCATTTTACAGTGGCCGTCTGTGAATACAGATTGTTTCGCTCGAAGTGCAGATCAGTACTTTTTAAAGCAAGGGTACTGTACGTCCTGGACTGAAAAACACGGGAAATGCCAATGAAAAGCGTTCGGCCACAATATTTAACCGTATCTCTATAGAAACTTAATCTGTTTAATAAAGCAAGAAATTGATTAAAATTTTTAATAATTGCACCTATTAATTTCGGACTAGATTAGAGTATAAAGAATGGCATGCTAGTAATTTCTTGCCTTCGTTTGTATCATCTTTCTGGTGATCTGTGTTGTACTTTCCTTACTTTCCTTATGGTGATGTTTTGATGCTTGTAACATACTTTGCGAGATACTCATAACATACTTTGCGAGATACTCGTAACATACTTTGCGAGATACTCATAACATACGAGCGAGGGCGAAGTCTTCGCGAGTCTCTCGTCAATTAGTGGCATTTTCTCACATATGAGCGGCCCAACCAGGCCCTGCCCGACCTGGCCCGACCGTAACGCTTTTGAAAAGCTTATGTCTTAGCAACCACAGGGCCGATCACTGCGTGGTTTGCACCATATAACAGCTCCATTCTTTACGATTTGTTTTTGACACGTTTCATCGCACCCCGGCGGTGCACGTATCACGTGACACGTGTCAAACGCAGCATGTTGAAAATCTTCAAAAAAGGACCACAGGCCAGACAGTTTGTTGTAAAGCCACGAAACTTGATAGGTAGATAACCATCAATATACCCTAGGCATCCTTGGGGTGTAAGGCGACATTTCAATGCTTTCGGATTTTAATGGCCACGCTCATACCCCGCCCACAAAGGCGTCTTACTGGTGAGTAACTGAACGTTAATAATTGGATAAAGCGAAGTTCCACCAAGTCCACTAACGCAGAAGGAGATAAAAAAAAAAAAGTAGCATTAATTTACTAGATGAAAAGCTACACAAAATAATAACAGTACCGTATATAAAAAGTCAGTCTTGGCTCATACTTTAAAAATCTATGATGGAAGCCTGATATACAACACCTAGCTTGACAAGGTTCGACCATATGACACTGACTTTAGATTATTATTTTTTTCTTATTCTTAAGCGGCGTTAATTATTTCATGAAATATATACAACGTATTGCTTTTCTTTATCTTTTTCATCACCAGTACCACGACAAAAAACATACAACTGCCCTTTATCGCGTTTATAGTTTTATGTTCCCCCAGAAGAAGTCACATCTGCATGCATCCGAACATGACAGTCAGCTGATAACTGTGGCGGTGTCTGCCTTGGTGTCTGCTAACACTAATGGCGATGTACAGGCGTTAGGCAATGATAAGTACTTCAGTTAAAATGCTGATACACGTTTTCGCGTAGTGACGACCAAAGCGTTCAGTAAGAATATGGCAGAAACGTAGAATACTGTGACTGTCATAATCAGCGGCTGTCACTGAAAATTAAGGGAGAACTTAGCTGGAAAAGATGTAATGGAAGTCTGCAGTAGGTTTCATAATCATCGTACAGTCAGCAGGTAAGAGGATATCACCACCCCAAACACCACAATTAAAACGAAGGGACGATAGAGTTATGCAAAGACCAGCGTTTGGGTTTCAGTGTTTTGCGGAAAGAATAACTACCGTAGAGTTAGGAAAAGTTTCTGCTCTTTCTTTTCCTTGTGGTTCCTGAACAAAAAAAGAAAAAAAAAAGTTAACCAGGATTATTGCCATTGCTGGAAGAACAGGAGACGTGGGATGATTCTAACGTACTCCTTGGGCTTCTTACAAAGACAAATCGTTACGAGAGGGAGTTGGTCGTATAGTTTGATGGTGAGGCTGTGTCCAGTTAGTTAGGTCTGTTTGAATACGGTAGGATACCGTATTTTCGTGGATTTATGAGGTTTCTCTGACCCCTTGAATCCGGTTGGCGTCCTTTTGAGTTACCTCAACCAGCGAAACTGGACAGAGGTTATGTATTAACCCATTGTCTGTCTGTTTGTATACGAGATGTCTTCAAAAGTTGCCGGATGTCAATGAAATCTGATGGATAGGTTGGCAGTGGGTCAAGGAAGAGCTAATTAGATTTTGAGGAGGATCCGGATCCAGATGCAGGAGTCAGTCACAAATTTTACTGGCGTCGACGGAGGTTGAGCTCCCTGAAACTGTGTAACAAGGTAGACTGAGACAAGAGAACTGACAACGTGAGACCGTAAATGTAGTCATCTGGCAGGAATGGGGAACTACAACAGTATGTGCTTCCTTAACAATTTCTAGTTTTCATTTGTGACCGAGAGATCACGGCAACTTTCCCACTAGTCAGTGAGACAGTCGTGGCGAGTCTAAATATAGACGGTATAGTACGAGCGCCCTGGCTGTGGCGACAGTATGGCATGTGAAGGTGTAGGACACATTTTAAAAATATGAATAAACATCACTCTGGTTAACTTTCATCGATCGTATTGATAATGACATTTTATTAATATCAGTATTTATTAATGTAATTAGTTAATTAATTAAAGACTGCCTCACTTCTTTTGTTGACTACGCACTTCACTACTCTTCATGTCCACTATTATAACGCCATCAGTGCGATGACTTTTTTTTGAGTTATTCTTGCTTTTTCTGGACGACTTTATTCAGCTTGAGGGAGATTTCTTATAACCTGTAGGGTTTAGATTTAGCCTCTGTGACCCTCCAGTACTGTAGCTTTTTTCCAAGCTCAGTAATATCGTCTGGAGATAATAAGGATATAAGTACTTTATGGGATTTGGTCCCTTCAGTCCGATGACGCGTCTCGTCTATGTATTCTTGTTGCCCCCACCGATATAATACACCCTCATGGAGACCTGGCGTGAAGAAATGAAGGCTGCAGCGATGTGACCTCTCTAGCTCTGAAAGTATCCCCAGAATTTATCAAAATGGTCTAAATAAATATGTAAATAAATTAGTAAATAAGTAATCGGTCTGAAGTGGTAAATCCGTTAAGTACAAGAACGACTTTCTCTTAATCCCTTCAGTCCAATGGCGTGTTTCTCAGGTCATGTCAGCTGCAGGCTTTTATTGCCCACACCAGGGGTACGCTTTTTCCATGACCTTCCTTAGGGACTCGGGGCTGTTCGGCCAGACTGCCTAGGAAAAAACTACTACTGTACTACTGGCACCTAATCTGAATATAACCGCCTGCCTACAACGAGGTTACAACATCGGATAAAAAGGTTAATTCTTGCATGGTTGCCGCCGGACCAGTACATTTATCTTTTACATTTTCACTGTATATATATATATATATATATATATATATATATATATATATATATATATATATATATATATACAGTGAAAATGTAAAAGATAAATGTACTGGTCCGGCGGCAAAATAGGGGGAGGCGGTGGCTCAATCGGTAGAGAGTTGGCCTGCAGTCCTAACGGACCCGGGTTCAAATCCCGCTGGGGCAGGGAACAGTTTAAGGATTTGAATTTCATAAATATCAGACTTTACTGATCTACCAGAAGAACTGCCGACATGTAAAAATACCCCCGCTAATACCAATACACGAGTCCTGTATGAGACAGCCCTAGCATGTATTCAATATGGACGGTGGGTGTTAGCGCCGAAGCGGTGACATGTAGAGGTGTACGGTAAGTAGGAGGACTACTGGGCCTTGAAAGCAGGCTGTGAAGCCTATGCTCAGAGTCGATCACATAATATATATATATATATATATATATATATATGTGTGTGTGTGTGTGTGTAAAGGTTCAAGGGGTCAGTGAAGGCTACAGCTAACCCCTCCAGCTTGAAAAGTTCTTAAGGTGGTGGTAACTAGAATAAATAAAAATTGTGTGATGGCTGTGATGAAACTAATACTATGTGTGTAGGCTGACAGCTCCCCTGTAGGCATTATGTTACCCTACACAGCTGAGACTCATTAGCTGGAGACGCTGTTGTGAGAGGCACAAGTAGACGTAGGGGGATGAAGGGAGAAAAAGACGTGGAGGGAGTAGCAGGTGAAGATAGAGAGAGGATTGTCATTTTCAAGTGATGATAATAGTGATGATGATGATGATAATGGCTTTAATAATACTTTTAATAATAAAAATAATAATGATGATGGACATAATACTAGAGTAGATGTGCAGTTACTTCCTGTGCGTGTAGAGAGAACATGGAAACTGTCGAGCCACCCCTGCCATGTGTACGCCGACTTGAAATCTGTTTGTTCACTTTCTCCTGTTTATGATCGTTTCTATTTCTGGGACAGAGGCTGACCCCTCAAGGATCATTTCGGGGTCCTTCTCCCCAACTATCGCATTATGGATGAGAATACATTATACAAAGTATACTAAGATACCAAAGCCATATCTGTCCTCTTTGACTATTTCTGAGAAATTTTAATTTGCTGAGGGAGTGACTCCTAAAAATCAGACACAGAAAACTGTATATAGTGCAAGACACTCTCAGTTACCGGACTGACTCACCTGTGAAGTTTCACTCAAATATTTCTTCTATTTACTTTTGTTTATAGTTTACGGAGGGGGGCTGACCCCCCCACAAGAATCATTATGGTGGAGCCACGCTTCTGATATATCGCACTCAGGATGCAAGTCCATTGTACAAACTGTACCGAGATATCAAAATTATATTTGTCCTTCTTTCACTACTTCTGAGAATATTTAATTGGTGCCGGGGCTGACCCCTCACTCATGGTTGGAAAACTGTACTGGAAGACCTTCACAGGAAAAAGACAAACTCACCGAGGAAGTTTCATTCAGATCCAATAAATAGCTTAAAAGGAGTTCACACACACACACACACACACACACACAAACTGCTTGAATCTCGCGCAACGGTACAGGACGAGCTGTTGAAAATGAATAACAACAATGATAATAATGATGATGATGATGATAATAATAATAATAATAATAATAATAATCACCACCATCATTATCATCGTCATCATCACCATCAACATCATCATTAGTGATAAGATAGTTCAGTGGGTAGCGCACTCGTGATGCCTACAGCCAATCTAAGGTTGGAGTCCACGCCGTGAGGGAGAGTTAAGTGGGTGGTGCAGGGTTGTATTTAGACATGGTGAGCTATGGGAAGCTGTAGAGGCCCTGTATGGCAGATGTTGGCAGAGAATAAGGTTGTGTAACAGCTGAACTTGACAAAAATGTCCCTCAAGATGCATAACAAATCCTTGCAGAGTGGGTTAAGTAGGTTATATCATTACTTACACATAAATTATAATACTCGTAAAACTAACATAAAAAATGATTTTGAGACACCTCTTCAGACTGTGAGCCCCTATGCTGCAGGTTGTTTAGGTTACGCCTACATCCAGGCCTGGGGCTGCTGTAGCTCTGCCGCCCTGCCTTGGTCCAGATTTGTGTCCTTTTGTAGCTTATTTGACCTAGTTCAGTGGCAGAGCAAAACAATGCAACGGCTCTACACACTTCCGATAGCACTTTTTCGTGACTAGCATCATATTCCAATGTTAATATGTTACAACTCAGCATTGACAATGGAGAGATGGCAGTCTAAGGCTAAGTTAAAATAAGAGTATAGAATGTCATTTCAAATGCTCGCGTTTGGTCACACGCCGCCGGTTCTACCAGTGACACAGAAAGTCTGACACATACAACCATAGCCATTACAACACTTCGATTTCACGCACAGTACTCTCTTTTCAAACACATTTCGTACTCTCTTTTCAAACACATTTCGTACTCTTTTTTCAAACACATTTCGTACTCTCTTTTCAAACACATTTCGTACTCTCTTTTCAAACACATTTCGTACTTCGCCAGTATGAGGAAGAGTTTTTGGCTATCACTTTCTCCGAGGAAAAGGTCCTGTCCTGCAGAGGTCGACGTATGCACCAGTAACAGATATAGAGCGGATGATGATAGCAGCTGTGATGGCGATGGTATAAACTAATACAGCATAAAGATGTGGGATGAATATTAAGTCCTTTGCTACGAGGACGTCTTGTCAACTCAGTCCCTGCTACCGACTCACGATTTCCTCCAGCCTGAGCGAGACCCGTAGCAACGAAAGGATAACATACAGTCTTCTTTAACTCAAGCAGTGCGTAGTAGTCTCTTTTTATTTTATATTTGCTTTTGTGAGTTGCCTGTATTCAGCTGAGAGATTCTTCATTATGAAATGGTTCGTGGAAGTTGTCGCTATTATGACAGTAAAATTTAACAAAATCTCTAAAACCTCAGAGAAACTGCCTGGTTATTTTCCTCAGTAATATTGTTGCACATTGGTGTTTTACTCTGGCTAGGTGAGGGACGCCTTCATGTGGTGGCACTGAGATAACCGGGTGATTCCACTACTCGGTTAAACAAACGTTCATCTCCATCCCTGTCTTCCCAAAAGGAGGATGGTGAACTGCAGGAGAACAGCAACGTTAGTCTGCAGTCCACTGGGTTCATGTTTCAGGTGAACCTTGGCCCACAACAACAGCATTTACTGCTACTACCACCAGTAGTAGTACCACCACTACCACCATCACCAGTACTACAACTACTACTGCCAGTACTACTGCTACTACTAGTAGTAGTACCACCACTACTACTACTTTCACTAGCGGCATACCATTCTCTACAAGAAAGAACGGTAAATTTGCCACCAGTCACCCAGGTAACCCGTTGTGACTGCTGCCGCTCTGTGTTCTGTTAAGTACCAGCTGCAGTGTTAGTCACGCACAGGTGGCACACACACAGCTGGTCCGTATGTATCACTCCAACAAACTCACCCGGCGGTATCATTTGTGTTGCGGGGACGGCTGGTTCTGCTGGTGTGGGCATGGGTGTGGCGGTGGGGGTAGGAAATGAATAAATAAGGCAGTACAGATTTTGATAACGCCGAGCCGTCCCCTCAGCACACGAGAAATAACCTGTGGGAGTGGCAGTGTTGTATATGGAGCACCCTGTGTGTGGCTGACGTAGAGGTGTTGCCAATGTAAGTCAGGGAAAATATTGCCTCTGTGAGCACAGGTAAAGTAGCCTTCATTTCTCAGTCCAGTATTGTTATTTATTTATTTATTTATTTATTTAATAAGAACCGTTAATGCTAGACATCATCTCTTGATATTTCTCCTCGTATTTCAACACGTCTCGTCGCTTACGTTCTCCATTAAGGCCGCGTGTACAGTACGTAGTACATGGCTTTGGAGGTTTCGTAACACCTCTTCCTCGGCGATTTGTTTTACACATTTCACCTTATCATCATCTTGTACATGTTACGGCTTCAAACCGTATGGATATTAACTCATTCATGGTCAGTAAAGCTCTAGTGTTTAATTCTAAGTAACGCCAAACAGCTGATTCAGCCGAGAGCGAATTATACAAGCCTGAGTGTTAATGTCACCGGTAACCCTCACATGGTTGAAACAGCTCTAGTACTTTATTGCAGCTAATGCCACACTAAGGCACAGTTACTAAAGAGTGTAAAATCTCTCTCTCTCTCTCTCATATATATATATATGTATATATATATATATATATATATATATATATATATATATATATATATATATATATATATATATACTGTAGAGAGAGAGAGAGAGAGAGAGAGAGAGAGAGAATAGTGATGCAATGTACGGAAGATAAACTGTTAAAGAAGAGATGCCGGGAAGCCTGTCAAGCTAGTCTCTGTCCCAAGCCACCGAGAATAACGGTCACTCGAGTGTCATTTCAAACGGCCAGGTTCTGGTCGGAAATCCATAGAGACCGTTGTTGTGTTGGGGCCATATTATGACGATTGTATTATCCTTCACCACGAGGACGTCTTTTCGTTCTTTGTTTTTACTACCTCCAGATGATGGTACTGATTTTTCGTGAGACTTTTAGGGACTATTGACTAAAAATTACCTCTCACACAGTTGCGGGCCTTCTTAAGTTACACGACTAAGTCTGGCAATGGGACGAATAAAACAGAAAAATACGTCACCCAACTGAAGAAGTTAAGCATAAGTTAGATTTTTCGAAATGAAGAGATAGATATAGTGTTTGTAAATTCTTTCATTACGTGGGGTCGTTCCTAAACTGAATTACAGCGTCTGCCAGCAACAAGAGTAAACCAACAAAATTATGTCACCCTTGTTAAAGGAGTTGCAAATTGCCTTGTGCCTTATCCTTTGCAATTTATTTCGCGATATTGCACGTCAGTATTCTCTCTCTCTCTCTCTCTCTCTCTCTCTCTCGTACAAGCCTGACTTCTGTTAAAATGTCGTCATATGTGGTAATGGTCCTGGAGCGAGCCCATAAGTATACCAGGGACAACAGAAAGAAAGAAGGAAAAGAGCTTGATATAAACGGCATATATTTAGTACCGAGATTTGACTCCATCCTTACAGTAGATGGGATAAAAGGTCAGGTTGATGGTCATGATAATAAGACCTGACTAACTACGACCAAATGCCTAGTCCCAGAGTTCATATATAGAGACTGAAACGAAGCAAAGGAATAATGATAAAATACGAAGATGATTAGCTATGTACTTTAGTCTCTAACACCGTCTCATTCCCCTTTTTTATTAGTCATGGCGGTGGTGAGTGCTACGTGGGGACGGGGCAGGATAACTTAATGATGTATACAGTGCACAGGGCCTGCCACCCAACACCACACAAATCCCATCTTTAAGTATACGGACTAAGACATCTTCGCTAGTGAAGCTTTTTTTTTTTTTTTTTTTTACAGAAGATGAGCAGAGGAAGGAAAAACAAATCTAATTTAGAAAAGAATTCCATGCGCCAGATGACAGTTGTCTTCCATTCATAATAACTCTGTAACAGCTGAACTTGAACTACTGCTGGTTGTAGTTTAGCGGGAAACGAGTTCCAAAGAGATGCAGCTTGAGGAAGAAAGGAATTCTGATATGCAGACGTCCCGCTGTATGGCAGAGTGACAATCAAGTCTTCAGCACTACCAGATGTCTTGCAGCACGCGGGAAGGCGTGGACAGGTGGCACAGTGGATGCAGCCCAGTCTGAGCAATTGTCCGAGAAGTATCTGTCAACTAATGCAAGGAAGACAACATTCCGTCTGGCTTGTAGGGGAGGTAGTTCATTTGTAATAATAGGGTCATTAATAATTCTTATAGCTTTGTTCCAAAAATTATCAGGTTGTTTTAGTGCAACTCTCCACATCATCCCCACAATTCTTAATAAAAAAATTTTAAAGCATCTTTCCTATCACAACCTTCTTTCCGATCGTCAGTATGGGTTCCGTCAGGGACGCTCCACTGGCGATCTTCTCACCTACCTTTCAGACTCCTGGTCATCCTCCTTTCGGGACTTTGGCGAAAGCTTTGCCATTGCACTTGACATCTCAAAGGCTTTCGATCGAGTCTGGCATAAATCTTTAATTTCCAAACTGCCCTCCTACGGTTTCTATCCTTCTATCTGTACCTTCATCGCTAGCTTCCTTTCTGGTCGTTCTATAGCTGCTGTCGTAGACGGCCATCGTTCTTCTCCTAGATCTATCAACAGTGGTGTTCCTCAGGGCTCTGTCCTATCACCAACTCTCTTCCTTTTATTCATCAATGATCTTCTAAGCTGTACATCTAACTCTATCCACTCATACGCTGATGACTCCACCCTTCACCTTTCCATTCGGTTCCCGCAACGCCCATCTCAACAGTTACTTCAAGAAACAAGGGATGAGGCTATGGCACACCTAATGTCTGACTTGGCTCATATCTCTGACTGGGGTAAAAATAATATGGTTGTCTTTAATGCTTCTAAGACTCAGTTCTTACACCTATCAACCCGACAAAATCTTCCACAGGTATACCCACTAATGTTTAATAATATTCAGATTAATCCTGCATCATCCTTGAACATGCTTGGGGTTTCATTTACTCGGGACTTATCTTGGAAAGATCATATTGCATCTCTTGTAAAATCTGCTTCCAAGAGATTGGGTGTGCTAAGCCGACTCCGCTCTTTCTTTACCCCTGCACAATTGTTGACTCTATACAGGGGTTTTATCCGCCCCTGTGTGGAGTACAACTCTCATGTGTGGGGAGGCTCCCCACATACAGCTCTTCTCAATAGGGTGGAGTCAAAGGCTTTTCGTCTCATTAACTCTCCTCCTCTTACTGACTCCCTTCAACCTCTGTCTCTTCGCCGCACTGTTGCATCTTTATCTCTTTTCTATCGCTACTTTAATGGTCACTGCTCCTCTGAACTGTCTGCTTGCATTCCTCCACCTCTACGACGGGCGCGTAGCACCCGTCTGGCAGCAAACTCTCATCCCTTTTCTGTCCAACTCTCTAATGCAAGAGTTAACCGTTACTCCCAGTCTTTCATTCATGCAACAGGTCAGCTCTGGAACTGTCTCCCTCTGTCTGTATTTCCTCCTGCCTATGATCTCCAGTCTTTCAAACGCAGTGTGTCCAGGCATCTCAAAATGATCGGATCTTGAATTTGGCTCTCTATTGTATTTTGTTTTTCTCTTGGAGGGAACTGTTACTGCGGGCTCATGGCCTTTGGTTCCTTCTTCCTCCCAAAAAAAAAAAAAAAAAAAAAAAAAAAAAAAAAAAGGGTGAGCAATACTCGAGCTAAGAGCGCACATGTCTCATGTAAATTATAGTTAACTGCTCGTCAGTGAAGAAATTACGTATTCTGTACAATAATCCAATTTTTTAAGCGGTTTTAGCAAGTGATCTAATATTAAAGGTCCAGCTGAGGGCACTGATAAACAAAACAACGAGAATGTCAGTTCTTTTAGAGATTGGAATATTGGTTGCACTGAAAGTAAGATACTAATCAGGCAATACTTGTCTGTTGGTAAGCTGGACATTAAATGAGACAACGTTATTTTGTCCCCATTCAGTGATCTTAGATGAGTCTTGATTTAAGGAGATTGCTGTGGTGAGTTGGGAGTTAGAGATATCAGACTTTGTGAATGGGTGTTTAAGTGTAAAGGAACTGTGAAGTGTTGGGTCATCTGCGTATGACTGACTGGGATTATGGGTAACAGATGAGAGATCATTAGTACTCGTATGAATGAGGAACAAGGTTGGAGCCAGGACTGATCTTTGTGGCACGCCGGCATTAATTGAACAGAAATTGGAATATGCATCATCTACTATTATCTTATATTCCACTGCTGGGATATGAGGAAAGCAATGGGACAAAAGATGACAGGCTGTAGCTAGGGTGTTTGGATAACAGGGATCGGTGCCACTCTCTGTGAAAACCTTTAGATATATTGAAGGCTATTACATGAGTTTCTCCATTTTGGTCAGTTGACTGATGGACGGTATGAGTAATGAGACTCAGCATATCAACAGTGGATCTTTCGAGGCGAAAACCATTTTGTCTTTCACTAATTGCTGGATTCAAGATGTTTAACAATTATCATATTAATGAGTCACAAATACCTTACCAAGTGAAGCTGTGATAGCTGTTGGTCTGTCATCAGAGGGGTCAGAAGAACTTTCTTTCATTGGAACTGTGTGGATATTGGCTTCTTTCCAAGAATTAGGGAATGAAAAAGTACGTATGCATAGTCTGAATAATTTAGCTAGAACAGAGGCAAGCTCTGGAGTACACATTTTTAAAACGATTGGAGGAATTCCATCTGGACATTGAGTGTCTAGGATGGGCTTCATGTATCTAGTCTGTATCTTTAGTGGAACTATTTCGAGAAAGTCACGTTCTAGTACAGGAAGATTCCGATTGGCAAGTACAGGCAAGAAGGTTGGCTTTTCCGCGAGGGTCATTCACAGTGTTTCCATCTGAAAATTTTAACGGGGGAATGGGTGATGGCCTGTTAAACTTACTATTGAAATAAATTGACCAAAATATTCTAGTGTCATTAAGATTATTAAATAGTTTGTATACTTGGTCGCGAATGAAGTATGATTTAGCGATATTTATTACTGTTTTTGCGTGGTTTCTAGCAGTTTTGAAGTGATTGAGGGATTCAGTAGTTTTATAGTTGAACTACCGTAAATGTTATATGTTAAAAAGCTTCGGGTCGTTGCTCTGGTACAACTGCTGTCGCGTCATACTGAGGAGTCCGATCTTTTAGTAAATTGTTGGCAGGGTACGAATACTTCCATACCAACGTTTATTAAGTCATTCATGTGGGACTGGGTAGAAAATATGTTAGTGGAGAAGGAGGACTGTCATGGAATATCAGCTGGCAAACTTCAAAATCCATCCCAGTCTGCCCTATCAAAGTTCCATTTAGTCACACTGACTGGCTCAGAACGGCGAGGTTTGATGCAACTGATGAATGAAACTTTGATGAGATTGTGGCGGAGGAACCAAGCCGTCACAGTATTTCTATCCTGTATTGATCAGGTTATTGGTCAGGGACTAGTTCAGTAGACAGGCACTATAGTCAGGATTATCTGTTATTGTGGGTGATTGTTTTATCATTTGTGTGAGATTAAAGATTCTGCAAACGGCCAGCACTCTAGACCTGCATCGCCAGTCCTGACAGAATGTAATAACCATTCTACAATATGGACGTCAAACTCACCCGACACATTAATTTCAGTAGTAAGGGTGAGGTGAAGCTTAGTCAACTGTATGGATATGGAATCACAGAAGCTGGATTCTGATGAAGCACTGGGAGAGCAATAAACGATACAGATACATTTGGCTAGATTAAAGTAATTTTGTTTGATGAGTAACCAAAATTAGTAGTAGTGTAGTTCACTATAATGTCAAATGCGTATTCTGATTTAATATGGCAGCAAGTGCCACCCTTGTTACGGGAGTCAGTGTGAGATGGTAACCAGGAAAACTACAACTGCTTGCTAAAGCTCCACAAACCTCCGTAGGAGTCATGAAATCGGGTCGCAAAAAATATCGATTGTCATCTTTTCTTTCTTCATCTGTCATAATTCCAAAATGAAAAAGGGTACACGAGCGTGTTACTCACCAAAGCACTTGTTAACAACCAGAGATGCGTCTGTTCATGTTTAGAGTGGCATTTGAGCTACAGTGTGTGAGTTACAACCTAAAAACATTCTCTAGCACTCAGACCTCTTCTCAGAATATGTAAAATTCCACGGAGTCGTGTTGCCCCATTCCACTTAAGCACATTAGGAATACTGTATCAGTAATGGCGGTAGTGCTTACCATACAGTTAAAAGTCGTTGTACAGTAGCCTACAGCTAATGCATATTTCGTAGCTGGCATCCATGCAAGGCTCATAAACAGCAACACATTTTCCTAAAATGATTGTTATGATGCAGGGACGGGAAGAAAAATGCAGAAACTGGAGAGAGAGAGAGAGAGAGAGAGAGAGAGAGAGAGAGAGAGAAGCAATTGAGATGAGAGGAGATTCCAAGGTCAATACCCATTACTACAGTACACAGTATCCACAAAACATCAGTAGCTGGTGTAATGTAGTAATGGCTACAGAACACTGAACAGCCTCCCACTCCAGATGCTCTCCTGTCTGCTTTATTTCTCTCTCTCTCTCTCTCTCTCTCTCTCTCTCTCTCTCTCTCTCTCTCTATTTCTGCAGTTGTTTCCGTCGGTGTGTCTTGACAGTCAGTGTTAAATACGACTTTTGTTTTCAGTGGTATATTGTGTATTTATATCAGTGTATAACGAGGTTCACCTTCACATCGGAAGGAGAATGATAGTTAGAATGAATCTTCCTCAAGCTAGCAAAGTACAAATCAAGAAGGGTTCACGTAGTTAGAAATGTGGATATTAGAGTTGTAAAGACCCTACTAATTAATAATAATAATAATTAAAATGATGATGATGATGATGATGATGATGATCATCATCATCATCATCATCATCATCATCATCATCATCATCATCGTCTCTGGTAACCCATAATCCCAGAGTTCATCCAGGCAGAGATTTATCCATTTCAACCAGATGACGTCATTTCAGTGTACTCTTACTCTACTAGATGGTTTTATTCCGCCAAGCAGGAGTTACCTAGCAATAGTGGAGTTGGTGACGGCTGTAATGATCTAACTCCTCCACTTCTAAGGCTCTCCTAAATCCAGTCTGAGTTTACCAATTTTCTCCAGTTCGATAAATTCCACCAGAGCTTAAAAAAAAAAAAAAATCGTCAAAAGGTAGGACAAGTAAAAAAAAAAAAAGTCATTGTAGTGAAGGAGTTCAGTTGGAGGTAATGTATCAGCCTGTCAGCTCTGTAGGTCTTATCGTAAACTAAATAAAGTCGTCCTGTGGTTAGAGGAGCTCTGTTTCTAACGTTTTCTTTACGGAAGGTCGTTTGAAAGGTAAATAAAATCGCCCGAAGAATAAAGAAGGCCCTGTGACACTGCTGAAAGCGTCACTAATCCGCTCCCAACATCAGAAAAGCGCTAAATGAACTGGTTTAGCGAGGTGCGAGCAGGGCTGATGTAGCGGCCTTTTACATCCAGCCTTGCATACGAGTTGAATGAGTCGTGTTGCTACACTCTTCACTTTGTACTAAAATTGTCATCTCTCCATACTGAATGGTATTGAATGGTGAGAAGTAAAAAGAAATTAACATTTGAATATGATGCTAGTCGTGAGGAGGGCCTGTGAAAAGAATGTAGAGCTGTAGTTCCCCCCCCCCCCATTGGGCCACGTGAAATAAGCTGCAAAAGGAAGAAAACCTGAACCAAGCTACAGGTGAAAGCTAGAACTGCTCGACCAGATTCCCTCCCCCCCATCATGTGACGCTCAGTACAGATCAATAGCAGTTGTACATACATTCAAACGACATTTTACCATATTTCATAACGAATTTTGTTGCTGGCGGCATTATAGCATCTCCTGAGAATATGTTTAATGTTAGCTAAATCAATACATACTTTTATCATGTGACACTCATTAGAGATGAGAAATTTTAGCGATCTTTTGCAGTTTTTGGCAACGTTTCTTCGTGATTTTGATATTTGGTGCCATTATTTTCCATCATACGACTTTCACTACAGACCTTTAGCAATTTCTTCTATTTTAGCAATTTTTGGTATATATATATATATATATATATGGCGTCAATTTAGCATGACTGCAGAGCACGATTAGCGCCATTTATGAATTTGGTTCTCACTTTGTTAGGCTTGTGTCAGGATGTGGAGATGGCTGAGTGTGGTGAGTGGAGGTGGTGATACTGGCGAGTGATGAGTGTGATGTGGTGACGAGTCGTGAAGAGTGTGAGTGGTGGTGAGTGATTGTTGATAACAGAAACTTTGTCCATTTTACAAAGATACTGTAGGAACAACGTACGAGAAAATACTGGTATGACCTCTCACACGGTCGAGACAACTCCAGCATTCTGTTCCAGTTAAGACCAGATTACTGTATTCAGATAAGGGTGAATAATAAAAACCTGAGAGAGTTGGACTGTAATACATTAACTAACTAATAAGGAAGAGCTCTCTCTCTCTCTCTCTCTCTCTCTCTCTCTCTCTCTCTCTCTCATGCAGAAGATGAAGAGAAAAAAAAGCAAAAACTTCCATACACCAGTGTACAGGTGTTCTCCATTCACAAATCTGTAACAGTTGGTCTTGAACTGTTGTAGGCTGAAGTCTGGAGGGAGACTGTGTGGGGAAGCGAGAGCACGGTCACCAGAACAGGGCATGTCAGTAATGTATATACATACGATATACTGAGGCTGTTTGTTCTACTCACACACACACACACACACACACACACACACACACACACATATATATATATATATATATATATATATATATATATATATATATATATATATATATATATATATATATATATATATATATGTGTGTGTGTGTAGCCTGGTGAAATTGTCATAATATCCGTCCCCTTCGATGAGTACCCTTAGCCATCCATACAGGCTTTTATAAGACCATTAGCCGTGTATGCTGCCTTACCCGTACATCAGTACCTTTACCATACATGAACACCGATACCCTTCCATACCCTTAGCCATCAGTTCAGTCCTTTATAATACACTCACCCACTCATCAATATCCTGACCTTTCCATCCACGCGTTTTTAATACCCATACCCATCCATCAATACCCTTACCCACACATCAATACCCTTACCCACACATCAATACCCTTACCCACACATCAATACCCTTACCCACACATCAATACCCTTACCCACACATCAATACCCATACCCATTCATCAATACCCTTACCCACACATCAATACCCTTACCCACACATCAATACCCTTACCCACTCACCCACGCCTTTATAATACCGTTACCCTCCCCATCCTTTCCGTGTCAGAATATGCATGAATATAGTCTGCTGCAGGGAAGGACTTTGTTGTTCCTTGTGCAGTTTCAATTTCCGCTCAGCCGTTCCTCTTTTTGTTATTCTCTCTCAGGCTCAGGAGGCAAGCAACTGTTCCTTCATTCCTGTTACCTGACGCAGCTTCCTTCTCTTGGGCTTTACCTCTGATCAGCGTTTAGCGCCAGGGAAAAAAAAAAAAACAAGAAAGTAAGAGAAAGGTGTCAGGGGAAAGAAAAAAAAGCAAAGTGTAAGTAAAAAAAAAAAACTTAAATAATAAAATGAGAGCGAGGTGTCAAGGGAAAAAAGAAGCAAGAAATGAGAGCGAGGTGGAGGAAATGAGCAGTAAAGCGCCTTGCATCCGACTTACCCACGCGAACGCATCATTGCCACTTAATTTCCTTTCATTTCGGTCTTGACTACGTTCAGCAAACTTGTTAATTTTGTCTGCTGTTGTGTGAGTGTGATTTTTCTTTTTCTTTTTTCTCCGTTTTTTTATCTTTACTCTTTTTTTTTTTTTTTGCCATATTACTTTTTTCAATTACTTATCTTGCCATTTTTCATGTGATATTGCGTTTGATGTCGGATACTTTTGTCAGCTTGTGTTTGTGTGATTTGAGTGCGATTTTCATCCTTATATTCTTCGTTTTCTTTTCTGGTTTGGCTCTTGAGACATGGCAAGTATTCATCCCTGTCTGTCATTCACATTTCGTTCTTGGGTACTTTCTCTCTGGTTTGAGAGAGAGAGAGAGAGAGAGAGAGAGAGAGAGTTGGTTACTATGATAATGGAAATATATCTTATTATCCATGTGTTGTTCATATATATTGTTATGCTAAGTGTTTAAGGGTCAGCTTCCCGTCCCTTGAACGCCTAATGTGCAGCTGGGTTCCTTTCTAGACCGGAGCTTAGACAAATGAGAGACACAGGGCACAAAAACTAATGGCAACAACCTTACAAGTATAGTGGTAAATTCTAATGTGGAACAGGTAGATGTCACGAACAGGAATCTAGGCAATCATATAACATGTACTGAGATCGGGAGTAGCAGTATCTCGCAGGATACTGTTGAGACAATAGTTCAGGATAAAAGTGTATAGTACAATGAACACTTACAGTGTTGGTCAGGGGAATCAGTCACTGTAACTTTGAGGGAAATTTACACCGTGGTTGGAATAGGTTGCGTGGCTATAGATCTTATTGTCGCGGAAGTATTGTGTCACTAGAGCGGAGTTACACACTCACTGTAGTCACTGTAATCACTGTTCGGCTGCTCTTGCCCTGTCTCCGTTTCACTGTTGGTTTACACTCCCGGTCCTGTGACACTGATAGAATTTTGGCTCAGTTTCCCTCTGGTATTCTAATACAAGGCCCGAAGTTTTAGGTCTTTGTTTCACTGTTTATCTATACTTACGGTACTGTAACACTGATAGAATTTTGGCCTTGTTTCTCTTTGGTAATCTAACACACTGCCCGATGTCTATGTCACTGTTTCACTGTCACTGCACTTCCTCTGTCACTCACTGTCGGGCCTGGGTAGGGTGGCAGCGTTGGCGGAGGGCAGCTGGAGAGCTCACAGCCTGGCTCCTGAAGGGGACTGAGCTCCGCTAGGGGCCTCCGTATCCTGCGGCCATGGGATCACTTGTAGGGGCGTCCTCTCTCGTCTGGGGCTGCGTGCGGTGAAGGGCCCAACACTGTTGGGGCTGGGAGCTGGGGTCCAGCCCTTGGGACTCGGGCTGAAGAGTTTCATGAAGCGCTCACTCAGGTGACTGACGGAGGGCGAGTGTCGTCTGCATCGGGGTGTGGAGACGTCTCACCCGGGGGTCCTGGGGGCGGCCTCGGGGGCCAGTCGGCTGCGGTCTCCTGCCGTCAGGGACACAGTCAGGAGTGGAGTGCGGCGTCGGCCTCCATTGGAGCCCATCAGGTAGTGTCCCTCTAGAGCCGCCTGTGCAGAGAATAGCCCTGGAGATAGTACAGGGCCTCTCCATGGATCCTCGAGGCTAAGGCCTTCCTCCTGAAGGTTGCCTTGCTGGTGGTGGACAGTAGGGTCGTCTGTGCTCCCGCCGGTCGGCAGGTCTGATGGCAGAACGCCCTCTCGTAGTGGAGTCACAGGGGGCGAGGTGCTTTGATACTGTACTCTGGTACGGCTAATGGCCATCTCTGGGTTCCCGTGGGCAACGAAACGAGGGCAGCTGCAGGCCGTCCCTTCAACGTAGGCGCGGCTACTGGCCATCGCCTGGGCCCGACTCCCTGACGGGGATACAGGTGAGGTGCAGTTACCAGCTGTCACTTGCCTGTCAGCATGGCTACCGGCTGTTGCCTGAGCCCCATATGGGGAATGACATGCCGACGAGGAGCGGCTACTGGCCGTCTCCTGCCGACGGGCGCAGCTACTGGCCATCACCTGTGTCTTGTCCTCTGAGGCAACTACAGGAGGGGAGGGGACGTACCCTTCTCTCCCCAGCATGGCTACCGGCCATCGCTGATTCCTGTAGGGGGGTATAGCAACACCTGATGTAGGACCTGCCATCTCTGGGAGGTCTGAGTGGCTACAAGCCGTCCCACAAAGAGTGCAGCTACTGGCCGTCACTGGGGTGCTGCTTGGAGCTAAGGAAGTAGCTCCACCCCGATACTGTCGAGGGTCAGTTCGCTAGTAATGTAGTCTCTGTTTCATGCTATGGTGGCGGTGGGTGACTTCCGGGTCATAGGGGCGCGTGGCCCAGGTGGACTTATGTTCCTGTCGCCCGGGGTCGGGTCGCACTCTGTCTGCCCCTCTGTAGATATATATATATATATATATATATATATATATATATATATACACACATATATATATATATATATATATATATATATATATATATATATATATATATACACATATATATATATATATATATATATATATATATATATATCTCTATCTATATACCTAGGCTGCTTCCCCCAAGGAAAGGGAGGTAGCCGAGACAGGACGACTCACTCTTCATTTACTCATCCATTCAAGCACATTCATTCGCATCTTAGCTCCAAAGGGGAGAACGGACAGATCCTCACCGCATCACACCGCACAAGGGTCAACTGCGCAATGCAATCAGTGACATCCGCAGCAGGGCCCGACAGCAGAATTGGTTTACCCCTGCCACATCATAACAGACCCATCCCCTTACCCGCACCTGACCTGACTAGCTGATCAGACCAAATGCGGGAGAATATCCCCTCAGGGCTGCATCATCACTTATTCATTCACAATTTCTCTCCATTTATTTCTGTCACGCACAGCCACTCTTCCTTGCTCAACAGACATCCCTCTCGCATCCAGCGCTCTCTTCACACTGTCCATCCATCCTATTCGTGGTCTTCCTCTCAGCCTTACACCTCTCACATCAGATCTAGTTATCTTTTTCACCAATCGCTCATTATCCATTCTCTCCATATGCCCAAACCATTGCAACACCCTCTGCTCAACTCTACCAGCCATCTCCCGAACAACTCCAGTTCTCCTTCGCACTTCATCATTTTGCACCCGATCCATATGCGTCACTCCACACATACTCCTCAGACATCTCATCTCCATTACATTCAAACTTTTCCTCTCTGCTACACCCATATTCCATGTTTCAGCCCCATATAATGCAGTCGGTACCACAACACCCTCATACAGCCTTCTCTTTACATCCATTCTAAGCGAACGACATTTAAACACTTTTTTCATTCCTCCCAGCACCTTTCCTACTTCATTTATTCTAAACTTCATTTCTGCATCTATTCTTCCATCCACAGCAACATGTGACCCTAGATATTTAAAACAATCTACCTCCTCAAGCAACTCACCATTCAAAACTATATTCATCCCCCTACCATCTATCAACCTCGTACACTTCATCACTTTACTCTTATTCTCATTTACTTTCAATTTCCTCCTTTCACACACCCTTCCAAACTCCTCTACCAACTGTCTCAATCTCTCCTCTGAATCAGTCACCAGTGCAGTATCATCTGCAAACAGCAGCTGCTTCAGATTCCACTCTCCTCCATCAACATTTACCAGACTCAGACCACCTAAAACTCTTGCATTCACCTCCCTTACAACACCATCCATGTAAATATTAAACAACCAAGGCGACATCACACATCCCTGTCGCAGCCCCACTCTCACGGGAAACCAATCACTCACAGCATTTCCCACTCTTACACACGCTCTACTATTTACATAAAAACTTTTCACCCCTTTTAGTAACCTACCATCAAGTCCATACAATCTTAAAACAGTCCACAAAGCCTCCCTATCAAATCTATCATACGCTTTCTCTAAATCCATAAATGCCCAAAACACATCCTTGCCTTTCGCTAAATACTTTTCACACACTTGTCTCACAGCAAACACCTGATCAACGCATCCCCTCCCTCTCCTAAAGCCACACTGCTCATCACTAATCACTCCCTCTGTACCCTCTCTAACTCTCATAATTAACACTCTACCATACACTTTACCTACAACACTCAACAGACTTATACCCCTAAAGCTAGTTCATTCATACTTATCACCCTTGCCTTTATGCAATGGGACCACACAAGCACTTGCCCAGTCAATTGGCACCATACCTTTCTCAAAGCACAAATTCAACAATCTTACTAACCAGTCAACAATAGTCACTCCACCACCCTTCAGGCATTCCACAGCACACCCATCCTTACCTGCAGCTTTCCCTGTTTTCATCTCCTTTACTGCCTTCTCCACTTCCTCCTTCGTGATCAAAGAATCATTCAACTCTCCCAACACATATATTCCTTGCACCCTTCTATCCGCTACAATCTCAGCCACCCTTTCCTCCTCTACATTTAACAATCTTTCAAAATACTCTGCCCATCTCTTCCTTACTGCATCCATCTCAATTAACATCCTTCCATCCTCTGCTTTTACTCGTTCTTCCTTCCCAGACTCTCCCTTTCGCACCCTTTTCACCTCCTTCCAAAACATTTTCTTATTCTGTTGAAAATTCTCTGTCAGCCGCCTACCCCACCTCTCATCTGCTGCCACTTTAGCATCACGCACAGCCCTTCTCGCTCTATTCCTCTTTTCCTTATACCTTTCATATGACATCTCATCCTTCCTCTGCAGCCACGCTTCATATGCACGTCTCTTCTCAGCCACAGCCATACTTACTTCCTCGCACCACCATTCACTTCCTTTTCTTACACCACCACCCACACGTCTCACACCACACACCTCTTCTGCATGCCCCACCACAGCACTCTTAAACAACTGCCATTCCTCCTCCACGCTGCCATTTTCCCGATCTTTCACTGCGTTCCACTCATCTTTCAATTTCTCCTGATACTCTATCTTTTTCTCTCTTTTATCTAACTCACTCACTTTCAAAACCTCCCTGCCACACCTAACCCTCCTAGGTCTTACCCATCTTTTACCTACTCTTAACTTTCCCTCCACCAGGTAGTGGTCAGGCATACCTCCACCCTCCCCTCTCAGAACTCTCACATCCAACAATCTTCCTATTACATTCCTAGACACAACCACATAGTCCATCAAGGCTCTATCAACAACCCTTCCACCCTCCTGTCTCACCCATGTATACTTATAAATATCTTTCTTCTTAAACAGCGTATTCCCAATCACCATCTCTCGCTCAACACACATCGCTATCATTCGTTCCCCATTTTCATTTCTTCCAGGCACACCATGCATACCAACTACGCCTTCAACTGCTACATTTCCCACTCTAGCATTCAGATCTCCCATCATTACCACATTCACATTCGCTCCAAAACTCTGCAAACACTCACCAACATCATTCCAGAAAGACTCCCTCTCTTGTTCATCCCTTTCACTACCAGGCCCATATGCACTCACAAACACCCACAACTCACGTTCAAATTTCGCTTTCACCCACATCAGTCTCGACGACACCTCCTTCCATTCAATCACACACTGCTGTACTTCCGGACTCACTAACAAGGCCACACCTTCTCTTGCCCTTCCTCTATCAACACCTGACAATCTTCCATTCACACTTCCAAACATAGATTCCCCCTTCCCTTTCATCTTGATTTCACTCAAAGCTAACACATCCAACTTTCTTCTCACAAACATTCTCCCAATCTCCTCCCTTTTAGCCTCAATCGTACTACATCCACGCACATTCATAGACCCAATCTTCAGGGTACGGGGATAACTCCATCCCCCATCCCTTTCTCTGGCCTGTCTCTTTTTAGGAACTAAAAAACAGAGGAGGGGGTCCCTAGTCCCCTCACCCCGCCCCTTTTAGTCGCCTTTTACGACACGCAGGGAAGACGGTGGCAGTATTCTTCCTAACACAACCTGGCCGCAGAGTGGTAGTACCACCCCATAGTGCGGCCAGATTTAGTCCCCCCCGCCACATTTGGCACTCAAAAAACAGTTAAGACTGCTGCCACTCTGTAAATGTTAAGTCGTGGCTTGTATGAAATGCGATGGGCCATAGCTATGCGGCAGGAAAAGGTGTCACTGTAGGTACCATATGTGGCTTCGTAATACCTCCTACTTACCGACTTATTTTGCCTGTTACACTAAACCATTGTCCTGTATGTTATCTGTATCATGTTAATATCGGTACAGCTGGCGTCAGGATCACACGAGGAGACTGAGGTGTAATGTGGATAATAAATCGCTAAGGAAGAGGGGCTACGAAAACTTCACAGTTTAGTACGATCACGAGTCTTTGGCTGCTGTACTCTTTTCGCTTGAACGTGGCCAAAATTTCTCAGATGTACACCTTCAGAGCTGATTTGCAACAAAGAATTGCCATTAGAATATGATGTTAGTTACGAAGAAGTGCTATGGATAGAATGCATAGGCGTAACATTGTTATCGGCCACTGAACTGCGTGAAATCAATGCTAGTCACGAGGAGGTGCTGTGGAAAGAATGCAGAGAAGCAGCGTTGTTTGTATTTGCCACTGAACTGCGTGAAGTATATGCTAGTCACGAAGAAGTGTTATGGAAAAGATGTAGTGACCTAGCATTGCCATTTTCTGCCAATAAACTGCGTGAAATAAGTTACAAAAGGACGAGAACTTGAACCAAGTGAAAGTGAAAAAACTACATTCAGTCAACCCTCCAGTCTACTATCTACACTCGACCATTAGCTGACATGAGAGGCGGCGCAAAATCTTAGCCAGGGTGAAATAACGGTGTATAGTAATCCTGGTTGAAAAAAACACCCCCAGTCCAGTGAGGGGTTTTATTGACTTATCTGTGCTACCTTCAGGCAATTTAAGTCAGCCTAGGGGGAGGGATGCTTCATGAAGACTGATGAATAAAATCTGATGGAGGCCTTATGCTAAAGGAAACTGCATCCTTGGGCTGAAGGGTGAGCTTCTTCACCCCAATAACTTATTCAGTATTTTATTCTTGGTATACTTCCCGTAAGAGTGGGGCTGCGGCAGGGATGTGTTGTGTCTCCTTGGTTGTTTAATATTTAAATGGATGGGGTTGTAAGGGAGGTAAATGCAAGAGTGTTAGGTGGAGGTTTGAGTCTGGTGAATGCTGATGGTAGAGAGTGGAATCTGAATCAGCTGCTGTTTGCGGATGATACTGCACTGGTGGCTGATTCAGAGGGGAGGTTGAGACAGTTGGTAGAGGAGTTTGGAAAGATGTGTGAAAGGAGGAAATTGAGAATAAATGAGAATAAGAGTAAAGTGATGAAGTGTACGAGGTTGGTAGATGGTAGAAGGATGAATATAGTTTTGAATGGTGAGTTGCTTGAGGTGGTAGAGTGTTTTAAGTATTTAGGGTCACATGTTGCTGTGGATGGAAGAACAGATGCAGAAGTGAAGTTTAGAATGAATGAAGTAGGAAAGGTGCTGGGAGGAATGAAAAAAGTGTTTAGATGTCGTTCGTTTAGAATGGATGTAAAGAGAAGGCTGTATGAGGGTGTTGTGGTACCGACTGCATTACATGGGGCTGAAACATGGAATATGGGTGTAGCAGAGAGGAAAAGTTTGAATGTAATGGAGGTGAGGGGTCTGAGGAGTATGTGTGGAGTGACGGTATGGATCGAGTGAGAAATGTTGAAGTGTGAAGGAGAACTGGAGTTGTGCAGGAGATGGCTGATCGAGTTGAGCGGAGGGTGTTGCGATGGTTTGGGCATATGGAGAGAATGGACGATGAGAGACTGGTGAAAAAGATAACTGGATCGTATGTGAGAGGTGTAAGGCTGACAGGGAGACCACGAACAGGATGGATGGACAGTGTGAAGAGAGCATTGGCTGCAAGAGGAATGTCTGGTGAGCAAGGAAGAATGGCTGCGCATGACAGGCATGACTGGAGAGAAATTGTGAATGAAGAAATGGTGACGCAGCCCTGAGGGGATATTCTCCCTCATTTGATCTGATCAGCTTATCAGGTCAGGAGTGGGCAAGTGGATGGGTCCATTTATGATGTGGCAATGGTAAACCAGCTCTGTTGTTGGGCCCTTCTGCGGATGTCGTTGATTGCACTGCACAATTGACCCTCGTGCGGTGTGGTGCAGTGAGGATCTGTCGCTTCTCCCCTTGGGGCTAAGATGCGAATGAATGTGTGTGTGTGTGTGTGTGTGTGTGTGTGTGTGTGTGTGTGTGTGTAGATGAGTAAATTGGGAGTGTGTCGTCCTGTCTCGGCTACCTCCCTTTCTTTGGGGGAAGCATCCTGGGTATATAGATATAGATAGATATTGAAACGATTATATTTAGCATGACGGACTTTTCATTGTCAAATGAAGAGGCTTGATATATCCTTCATTAACCCCTTCACTATTATACACCCATAGCTGAATACAGTACTCTGTAGATAAGAAGAATAATACAGTAAGTCGTCAGATGGAAGGGATTAAGGAAGAGGTGGTGTGAGTACAAAGGAATACAAAGGAAGGCTTTAGCGAGGCTGCTGAGACAGTTCTAGACACTTGGGATCACGTAAGGTAACAATGTCCCTGAGCCCTTAGGCTTAACTGGATTATAGGCCTTCTTACCACCTGTAGCCTCTCTCTCTCTCTCTCTCTCTCTCTCTCTCTCAAGGGAAGAAGAAAGGTGTAAAGGAGAGGAGAATATATATATATATATATATATATATATATATATATATATATATATATATATATATATATATATATCATCATCATCATCATCATCATCATCAGCCATTACAAGTCCACTGCTGAACAAAGGCCTCCCCCAACCTTCTCCACGAATTTCTTGACTGAGCCAATCTTTGCCACGTTTTCCCTGCAAATTTCTCTGTCTCATCTCTCCACCTCCTGTCTGGCCTTTTTCTGCTACGCTTACCATCTTTTGGTGTCCAGTCAGTCAGCCTCTTGCTCCATCGATTATCCCTTGTTCTTGCTACATGGCCTACCCACCTCCATTTCTGTTCTTTTATAACTTCTATAATATCTTTGACTTTAGTCTGCTGTCTCACCCAAGTTGATCTTTTCCTGTCTCTTAAAGATATTCCCAACATTGACCTTTCCATTGCTCTCTGGGAACGAATTAATTTATTTTCCATCGATTTTGTCAGTTTCCAAGTCTCACAACAGTACGTCATAGCTGGAATTATATATTCGTTATATACTTTTCGTTTCATACAAACTGGCAAGCTATTTTTCATAATGTCTCTATGTTTACCGAAAGCTTTCCATCCAATTGCAATGCGTGTTTTTATTTCGCTATCATTATCTTTCGTTAATTTTAGTATTTGTCCCAGGTAATTGTACTCCTCAACTTCTTCAAGAATTTCTCCACTTATTCTTATGACTCTCTTTGGTGTTTGAGGATTAAACATTACTTTAGTTTTACTCCGGTTCATCTTTAGCCCTATTTTCAGACTTTCTCTGTTCAGGGCATTTAACATTTCTTGCAATGTCTCTGCTGTTTCTGAGATTAGGACAATGTCATCTACAAATCTTAAATGGTTTAGCTTTTCTCCATCTATGTTCACTCCTTTGTTTTCCCAGTCTAGCTTCCTGAAAATACTTTCTAGGCATGCTGTAAATAACTTTGGGGAAATTGTATCTCCCTGAAGCACGCCCTTCTCAATCTTAATTTTCTCTGAGTCCTTATGTAATTTAACTGTAGCAGTTCCCTCTTTATATATATTTTCGAGCAGTCTTACAATGTTCTCATTCACTCCTTGTTCTCGCAATGAATTTACAATTGCTACGTGCTCCACTGAATCGAAAGCCTTTTCGTAATCAACAAAACCTAAGCACAGTGGTTTATTATATTCTGTAGTTTTCTCAATTAGCTGATTCATTGTGTGCAGATGAACAGTAGTCGAATAACCGCTTCGGAATCCCGCCTGTTCATGAGGTTGGTTTTCCTTCAAATTTGTTGTTATTCTGTTCGTAAGGACTTTAGTGAAAAGTTTGTAAATCACTGATAGCAAGCTAATGGGTCTATAGTTACTAAGGTCTTTTGAGTCGCCTTTTTTATAAAGTAGAATAATAATTGCATTACACCATGTTTTGGGAATTTTCTTCTGTTTTATACATTGGGTAAACAAGTGAGCAAGCCTATTTTGTACTTCTGCTCCTGCAGACGCCTCAATCCCGTTTGGGGTGGCCACAAACAAATCGCCTCCACGTCGCCCTGTCTCCCGCCATTTCACTGCCCTGCTCCCAACTCACACCACCCTCTCTCATATACCTCTCCACCCCATCCCTCCATCTCATCCTCGGCCTCCCCTCCCTCTTCCCCCCTCCACCTCACTCACATACACTCTCTCCGTCAGTCTTTCACCCTCCATCCTCTCCACATGGCCAAACCACCTCAGTGTGTTCCTCATAACGCTTCCTGTCACTTCCACATCCACACCACAACGCTCCTTTATATCCTCATTCGTCAGCCTGTCTCTCCATGTGACTCCACAGGCTCCTCTTAAATAACTCATTTCCACTGCTCTCACTCTCGACTTGTGTCCTTCCAACAACGTCCAAGCTTCACTTCCATACGTTAAAGTTGGTATCACAATACTGTCATGTAGTAACTTTTTCACTTCCATGCTCACTTCCCTGTTTCTTATCACTGCGTTCAAAGAACAAGCAACCTTTCTTCCCTGCTGTACCCTTTCAAGCACTTCACCCTTCAAACCTCCATCCTTACTCATCACACTACCCAAGTACTTAAACGTGCTCACATTTTCCAATTCCTCACCATCCAACCTCGCTGTACATTCACTGACTTTACCTCTCTCAAAGACCATCACTTTACTCTTCCCTACATTCACCTTTAGATTCCGTTTCTTACACACTCTCCCAAACTCATCCACCAAGCCTTGCAGCTCCCCTTCGTCTTCATTCAACAACACAGTATCATCTGCAAACAACAGTACAGGGAGTTTCCAAACACAATCCTCTCTCACCAGGGCCACTCCAACATCAACTACCCTACCTTGTACCTCTTTTATTACCCCATCCATGTACAGATTGAACAACCATGGAGACATGACACATCCCTGTTTCAACCCAACCTTCAAAGAGAAAAATTCACTTAATTCACCATCCACACGCACTGCAGCCTTAGCACCATCATACATACTCTTCACAGCATTCAACAACTTCCCATCTACTCCATATATTCTTAATACTTTCCACAATCCTTGTCTATCCACCCTGTCATATGCTTTCTCCAAATCCATGAAAGCCGCATACAACTTCTCTCCCTTCTGTAGAAACTTTTCCACTAAAGATCTAAGAATGAATATCTGATCTACACAACCTTTTCCCTTCCTAAAGCCTCCCTGTTCTTCTCCAACTAATTCCTCTGTTCTTTCTCTAACTCTGTCAATAAGTATCCTACCATACACTTTTCCTATTATACTAAGAAGACAAATGCCCCTATGATTACCACACACTTCTTTTTCCCCTTTTCCTTTGTACAAGGGAATAATTATACCTGACTTCCAATCCTCCGGGACTCTACCTTCCTCCCAGGCCAATCTACACATCTTCCACATCCATTCTACTACTATCTCTCCCCCATGCTTCAGCATTTCGCCACACACTCCATCATTTCCTGGGGCTTTCCCCAATTTCACTTTCTTCATTGCTTCCACAACTTCTATCCTACTGATTTCTTCTTGTCTTCTCACCTCCCTCCTTCTCCCCGCCATTCCCCATCCACTTATACTCGCATTACTTCCATCCTGTATGTTCAACAATTCCTTAAAGTGTTCTCTCCATCTGCTCACTTTTTCTCCCTTCTCTACTAGTAATCTGCCATTTTTATCTTTCACTCCCCTGCTAACCTCATTTCCACCCTGTCTTACTGTCTTCACCTCTTTCCAGAACATTTTCTTACAGTCCCTCCACTTTACACTCAAATTCCTTCCAAATTCCTCATCCACTCTCTTCTTACTCTCTCTTACTAATCTTTTCCCTCTCTCTTTCTTTCTACATATAACTCTCTCTTCCGCCTCTCAACTTCTTCCACGCCCCTATTTCTCATCCATTCATAGCATGCTTTCTTCTTTTGTGCCACAGCCTGTCTCACCTCTTCAGTCCACCACACTGTTCCTTGCACCCCCCTCCGTCTTTTCTTCCTCCCACACACCACATCACATGCTGCACATATTTCTTCAGTAAATATCCTGCACACACCTTCCACGTCCCCCATCTGCTCCAATTCATATTTGCCCAATCGTCCCTCCACTTCTCTCTTATATTCTGCCTTTTTCTCATCCTCTTGTAATCTTTCCACTCTCCTTACAACTACTCGCATTACTTCCATCCTGAAAGTTAATGTAAACAAAAGTAAAGTTATGGTGTTTGAGAGGAATGAAGTCACAGAGTGTGCAGTGAGGTTGGATGGTGAGGATATGGAGAATGTGAGTGCATTCAAGTACTTGGGAAGTGTGATGAGTAAGGATGGAACTTTGGGGAATGAAGTGCGTGAAAGGGTACAGCAGGGAAGGAAGGTCGTTGGTACACTGAAAGCAGTGATGAGAAATAGGGAGGTGAGTATGGAAGTTAAAAAGTCACTGCATGATAGTATTGTGATCCCTACCCTGACGTATGGAAGCGAGGCATGGACCTTGCAAGAGGGGAACAAGTCAAGAGTGAGAGCAATGGAAATGAGTTACTTGAGAGGAGCATGTGGAGTGACGTGGAGGGACAGGTTGACGAATGATGAAGTGAAGGAACGATGTGGGGTGGATGTGGATGTGGTTGAGAAGATTAGGGGAAATACACTGAGGTGGTTTGGACATGTGAAGAGAATGGAGAATGAAAGACTGACTAAGAGGGTGTATGTAGGTGAGGTGGAGGGAGGGAGAGGGAGAGGTAGACCGAGGATGAGGTGAAGGGATGGAGTCGAGAGGTATATGAGGGAGGGGGGGGGGGGGTGAGTTGGGGGGAGGGTAGTCAAATGGTGACAGAGCGACTTGGATATATATATATATATATATATATATATATATATATATATATATATATATATATATATATATATATATATATATATATATATATATATATATACTCGATGTAGTGCTGTTCTCGGGTGTCTGCCCTTTCCTCTCCTCTCTCCATTCCTTCCTTCCTCTTCTGTCTTTCTTTACTTCATTCTTTCCTCGTCCTTCTGCCTACGGGTGACTTTACACTCCCTCTTTTGTCTTTCTTTCTTTCATTCTTTCCTCTTCCTTCTGCCTATGGGTGACTCTACACTGAGTGATAAACCTAATGGTTTCCTGTACACCAGGAAACCATTTACTACGCTTGTTGGTAACCATATAACCACATTATGGCACCTGGTGGTTTAGTGGGTAATTACAGCACTCCAATCGGATTGAGCCGGTGAAGGTTTATATCCAAGGGGTGGTTGGGGTTATTGCTCATGTAATGCCACTCAGGGATGAGTGAGGCTGGTCACTCTCATCTTAAATGTGAGGACCAAAATGCCTAGCCCCGGGCTTCTACGCTTCTCATGGGGCAACGTAGAATTGGATGATGGATATATATATATATATATATATATATATATATATATATATATATATATATATATATATATATATATATATATATATATATATATATTCCTCTCCTTTACACCTTTCTTCTTCCCCTGAGAGAGAGAGAGAGAGAGAGAGAGAGAGAGAGAGAGAGATGTAGCAGGTCGAGCAGTATTTATACTGAAAGTGTTAAGTCCACATCGTCTTCAAGGTGGTTCAAACTGGAGATAAGGCTTTGTAGACTATATTTCTTACAGTTATGTGCAGCTTGAGAAATACAGGTCTTGGCCAGGACGGTGTAAGGAGACAGCTGCCCTGACGTTGGACTAAGAGAAGCTGTTGCACACATGGCTTTGGAGGCCTGGTGCTGCTGTGCTGGCGGTAGTACATCTGTCACCACCAGATATTGGCACGTAGGGTTGCCACCTTGTATGATGAACTAATGTATGAATAGTTAGAGTATCAACCTATAATATAATAATTAAGAATGATTATTTAGTAGACGGCATATGTATAGTGGGACAGTATATCGCTCGGCCCCCACCCAAGCGAGTCCTCTCGATTATGTACGTTTAAATGAAAATAGACTAACGTATACCTAGCCATGTTACACTGTAGTGTGCGAAGGTAGCTAAGCATCGGTCTGTTAAGGAAATGACTGAGATCAAGACCACTTCCGACACCTCTTCTTAACATTATATCTGGACGAAATGTATTATACAAAGACCAGCATACACACTAAGGGCAATGGAAGGTAGGCACGAGGACACCAGAACAGGTAGGAAGGGAGAGAGACATGAAAGACGGAAGTAAATTCACTGTCATTGAGATAGGAAAGTAGTCTTATACGATCTGAGACAACACGAAGGTTTTCAAAGGAGACATACAAACGAGGTAGTCAGGGGACAAAGATCCTATGACCGATTTGCCGTAATAGTATGTGTTGGAGAGTATTAGCAAACACTAACCCTGGAATCAGGGGCGTACCTAGAGATTTGGGGGCCCGGGGGGCTAGATTCTTTGCGGGGTCACCCCCTCCAACATCTAGTGAGATTTGATGAAAAAGATTTGCAATGAACAAACATGCTTCACCACTTAGTTTAATTACCAAAGTAATATTTCCGGTGTGTTTTACAGCGTTGTTAATGAAACTGGTAATTATTTTTGATGCTGATGTTACGATGTAGCAACCCACCTAACCTCACCCTACCCAGCCTAACCTAATCTAAGGTAAACCTAACTCATCAGCACCAAAAACAATTATCAGATTCATTAAAGCATTATTAATATTGTAAAACACACCATGAAAATATATTTTGGTCATTAAAAACCAGTTATGGCAACTTCTAATTACTGTCTCAACTCTATGGAAGTTAAGAAGTCACTGCATGATGGTATTGTCATCCCTACCCTGACGTATGGAAGCGAGGCGTGGACCTTGCAAGAGGGGAACAAGTCAAGAGTGAGAGCAGTGGAAATGAGTTACTTGAGAGGAGCATGTGGAGTGACGTGGAGGGACAGGTTGACGAATGAAGAAGTGAGGGAACGTTGTGGGGTAGATGTGGATGTGGTTGAAAAGATTAGGAGAAATACACTGAGGTGGTTTGGACATGTGGAGAGAATGGAGAATGAAAGACTAACTAAGAGGGTGTATGTAGGTGAGGTGGAGGGAGGGAGAGGGAGGGGTAGACCGAGGATGAGGTGGAGGCATGGAGTTGAGAGGTATATGAGGGAGGGGGGGGTGAGTTGGGGGGAGGGGAGTCAAATGGTGGGTGACAGAGTGACTTGGAGGCGTTTTGTCTGCGGCCACCCTTTGCGGGATTAGGGCGTCGGGCTATAGATAGATAGATAGAACTCTATAAACTTACAAAACCGAAAAATAAATATATATTTATACACACTATTACAATAGAAAGTATTTCCAATAATTTATACTCACAGTTAGTCGTAGACAATACTGCTGTTTGTTATAAAAGCCAGTTTTCAAGAGCCGACGGCGTTGCACCCACCGGTTTCAATGTCAGGTGATGACTGAGACCGTGAGACGTGTCTCGAATGTGTCGGAAGGTTTAGGCCCACCGCATGGCTACAAGTTGCCAGATATCTCATCCTCAAAACTTATCTAATATCTCAGCCGGGATTGTCGGGATGATATATATATATATATATATATATATATATATATATATATATATATATATATATATATATATATATAAAGCTTATAAATTTATAAGGCTTTTTGCCCCCCCCCTTCAACTGGGGGCCAGGGGGGCAGTTTCAAACAGCCCCCTCCCGCCCCCCCCTCAGGTACGCCACTGCCTGGAATGATTACTATGAGCGAGGAAAACCTCATGTGAAGCCTCGTCTGCCAGGACAAATGTCAGAATGTGCCAGAAAGACATTCTTTTTAAACAAGAGAACGGAAGAAGGAGAAACCACCCATACATCCATCATCCAATCCCACATTGCCCCATGAGGAGCGTAGGAGCCCGGGGCTAGGCAGTTGGTTCCGACATTTAAGATGAGAGTGAAGGAGAAACAAATGATTAAAAAAATAATCCATACACCAGATTACTGGCGTCTTCCATTTATATTAAGTCTGTAACAGTTGGACTTGAACAGCTGTAGGTTGCAGCTTGGGGTGAAACAACTCCAGAGAAGCGACTTCCAGAGAGATGCAGTTCGGGGAATAAAAGAATTCTGATAGGCAAAAATTCTGCAATATGGCTGTGTGACATGCCAGTCATGATCGCTACCAGATGCCCGTGTAGCACGCGGGAGGGCATGGAGAGGTGGCACAATGGAAGCAACTTCGTCTAAGCATTTGCCAGAAAAATATCTGTAAAATAATGCAAAGGAGGCAACATTCCATCTTACTTGTACGGAAGGTAGTTCATTTGTAATAGCAGGGTTAAAAATAATTCCAACAGCTTTGTTCTGAATTTTGACTATTATAGTTGTTTTAGTGCAACCTCTTCGCATCCATTCCATAAGGGAGAGCAATATTCTAGCTGAAAGTGCACATGACTTATAAATTATAGCTAACTGCTCGTCAGTGAAGAAGCTACGGACTCTGTACAATAATCCAAATTTTCTTGAGGCGGTTTTAGCAAGTGATCTGACATGAGAGGTTCAGGTGAGGGCATTGTTGAGTGAAACACTGAGAATTTCAGTACTTTTGGAGATGGGAATATTAGTAGCACTGAAGGTAATAAACGAATCTGGGAATATCTGTCTATTAGTAAATTGTATATATTTGGTTTTACTAGCATTAAATGAGACAAGGTTATTTTGTCGCAATTCATTGATCTTAGATAAGTCTTGATTTATGGAGATGGCTGCACGTAGTTGAGAGTTAGAGATACTAAACTTTGTGAATGGGTTTTTGAGTGTGAATGAACTGTGAAGTGTTGAGTCATCTGCATATGAATGGATGGGATTGTGGGTGACAGATAATGCATCATTAACATGAACTAGGAATAAGGTTGGCGCCAGAAGTGATCCTTGTGGCACACTGGCGTTAATTGAGTGGAAATTGGAATATACATTATCTACTTTTACTCTTATTTTTCTATCGCTGAGATATGAGGAAAACAGAGAAACAAAAGATGTTAGTCCATAGCAAGGGAGTTTGGATAGCAGGGAACGGTGCCACACTCTGTCGAAAGCTTTAGAAATATCAAGGGCTATTGCACGAGTTTCTCCATGTTGGTCATTTGTTTGATGGATGGTACGAGTCAGGATATTGAGTATATCAATGGTGGATCTTTCGTGGCGAAAATCATATTGTCTATCATTAATTAAGTTGCTGGATTCAAGGTGTTTAACTGTGTTAATTAATTACAATTGCAAATACTTTACCAAGAAAAGACGTGATAGCTATTGGTCTGTAATCAGAGGGGGTCAGAGAAACTTTGTTTCTTTGGAATTGGGTGGATATTGGCTTCTTTCCATGAATTAGGGAATGAAGAAGTATTGTACATATGCATAGTCTGAATAATTTAGCTAAAACAGAGGCAAATTCTGGGGAACACTTTTTCAGAACAGTTGGAGGAATTCCATCTGGGCCTGGAGCTTTGTTGGTTGGTAAATTGTCTAGGATGGATTTTACGTATCTTATCTGTATTTTAAATGGAACAGTTTCGGGAGTGTCAAGTTCTAGTACTGGGACATTCTGGCTGACATCTTCTAAGGTTGAATTTCTGGCAAATGTACTGGCAAGGATGTCTGCTTTACCACGCAGGTCATTTGTACAGTTACTGCCTGAAGGTTTTAGTGGGGGAATGGGTGATGACCTGTTAAGGTTATTACTGAAAGAACTGGGGGTTGACCAGAATATTCTATTGGGATTAGGACTGTCAAGTAGTTTTGATGCTTGGTTTTGAAGAAAGTTTGATTTAGCAAGATTTATTACTGCTTTCGCATGGTTTCTGGCAATTTTAAATAGACAGAGTGATTCAGATGTTTTTTATTTTAAGTAAGAATTATATGCTAAAGACTTTTGGGCCGTTGCTCTGGCACAATTGCTATCAAACCATTTTGGAGAGATCGATCTTTTAGTGAACTGTTGACTTGGTATGAATAAATCCATAACAGCTAGTATTAAGTCATTAATGTGGAACTGGGTAGAATTGATATCACTAGAGGAAAATGACTGCCATGGAGTGTCAGGAAGATCATTTCTAAATCCATCCCAGTCTGCCCTATCAAAGTGTCATCGGGTCATCCTGACAGGTTCAGAACGGGGTTGTTTGGGGGACCGACTAATGTGGCTTTGATGAGATTGTGGTCAGAGGATCCAAGTGGTGATGGTTCTTCTATCCTGTATTGATCTGGATTATTTGTCAGGAATAGATCCAAGAGATGGGCATTATAGTCAGGATTATCTGGTATTCTGGTTGGTTGGTTTACCAACTGCGTGAGATTAAATGATTCTGCAAACAGCTCACAATCTACACCAGTATCATCAGTCCTGGCAGAATGCAATAACCATTCTACATTATGTACATTAAAATCACCCAAAAAGGTAATTTCAGTGCTAAGGGTAAGGTTAAGGTTACTCAGTTGTGTGGATATTGAGTCAAGTATACTGGGTTCTGAAGAAGCACTGGGGAGCGGTAGACTACACAGATATATCTGGTAATAATTAGATGATTTAGTTTATACAGTGAGTACTTGAAATTAGTTGAAGTTTAAAACAGTGTCAACTGCAAATTCATATTTGAGTAACAACAGGTGCCACCCTTGTTACGGAAGTTTGTGAGAAGATGGTAACAGGAAAACAAAATGGGGATATCTCGGTACAGGGAGAGATTTGGGGTTCTGTGAGGAACAGGGCCAGAAGGGATACGGATTGTATGAAAAAAATGAACTAAATTCTGATTGGTATTGAGACCACAGATATTGGTGAAGAATAAGGCCGCACCTGCACTTCTCTGCTGACGAACATGAACGGAATTAGTAGCAGTCGCTGTCGGCACAGTCGTTTGATGGCGACCAGGAGGGCCCTGTGCCACCAGCCCTACCCTGCCGGTGGTGGCAATCCGAGATACCACCTTATTTGCTGATATTAATCCAGTGGCCATTGCTAACAGGGAATGGAAAAATAGAAGGTGTGACATCTTATGTGCATGTAGGGTGGCGCAGAGTTGAAGGTAGAGGTATTAAGAGAGTATGCTGGCCTTTTCTCTGTGTAAATCAAAGCACTGAAAATGTTCAGCAAAGGGAGATGGTCAGGATCAGGTCCTGAGGGCTGGTGAAACGGGAGCTCTAGCTCTCCCTGTCTCCAGCTTGCCATCCACCTCAGGAGTACCGCCCTGTTCGAGTGGTGCACAGTCTACTCCCCATATTGATGTAAGTATCCATTAGTCAGTGAGGGAGAAGAAATTAGACACTATGTATGGAAGGGAAGAGGAAGAAGAGAAGTCGAGATCACTTGTGATTAATAGGGATGATAATTGAGACAGTAGACTTATCGACAGGTAGCAACTCGTTATAAATGATTGGACGTATCCATAATATTATTAACGGAATCAGTAAAGTTTTCAGAGCTTTATAATTCAGAGTGACCTCTGTTTTTAGCCGGCTGTAGCAACAAGGGTTGTTCATGCATGTGTTCATCTCGTTGAGATACATCGCTAGCCATGATGCACACGATTTTTCTGGAGAGAATGAAAAGTATAGCATTCAAATTTACCTCTCAGACTGTGAGGATGTTATGCGTAATAGTCTTATTACGAATGATGAGGAAAAGATTTCTTTCATCCGTTCACATGTCAGGCCTGGTAGTCTCGCAGCCGATGTTCTCAAGGCGTCTGCTTTCAAAGCTGCATCTCGAATCAAAAACAATGATCAGTTCAAGCGTGCTTTGATGAGTACTTTTGGAAATGGTACAGCTAGCTCCTTGGGTTGGATATTGCGTATGTATGACAGGACCATGGGAAATATTGGATCTTGTGATCTTCTCAGAGCTCAGGCACGAACTTGGGATACAGGAGTGCTTAGAAAATTCTGGTTGGTATAATGATAATAACACAGCCATGATTAAAAGAAAATGTGATATACCTGACTGAGTACGTGCTATTTATTTTGTGTCTTCGTGACCAAGACAGAGAGAAAGCCGCTAGTTGGAGTATAAACCCACAGACGTGTTGGTTGAATTAGCAAAAATAATTAAGTTGGGAGGCTCTTATTCATATCCAGGTGCCATTGCACCAATAACTACTTGCGGTGGAAATACTCCCGTCCTGGCCGCCACAGGAACGAAACCTAAGAAAAAGACATTTTGTTGGGAGTGCAAGAAATATGGTCATACGATAGATAAATGTTTCGTTAGGAACGTGGCAAATTCGCTCTCTGCCTCTGGGTCGCCCACCACTCGTCCTCAACGGGATTCATCTGTATGCTGGCGGTAGTACATCTGTCACCACCAGATACTGGCACACAGGGTTGCCACCTTGTATGATTATTTAGTAGACGGCATATGTATAGTGGGACCAGTATATAGAAGAGAGAGAGAGAGAGAGAGAGAGAGAGAGAGAGAGAGAGAGAGAGAGAGAGAGAGAGGTCAAGCAATCAGCATGAAGTATGTACCAGGAGGTGAGGTCAGGACAGCTCAAACATACTTCACATCCCTTACTGACCACACGCAAACACTCACACGCACACGCACTCTCTCTCTCTCTCTCTCTCTCTCTCTCTCTCTCTCTCACACACACACACACACACACACACACACACACACTTCCTCTCACGTACACATACATACGAGTACTCCGCGCTCACTTTTTCACGTACCGAGTCGAACTTTTATATTCACCTGCAAACTCACATTATCACATTCATCTCTCTCTCTCTCTCTCTCTCTCTCTCTCGTCGTCGTCCAACAAACAAACCGCCACCTAAATTTGAACCACATTTTCCCTTCAGGTTTTCAGTCACGCACCCATTTGATTTTGCTTGTTCTGTGTTTGTGTTTTCTTTGTCAGTGATGTCACGTGCTTGTATTCTTAGTGGCGTTGGAGATTTCGTACACCTCATAGTTAGCAAATTATTTTACACAATACACCTCAGTGTCCTCTTTTAAGTTACTGGTACAGAGTATGCCGAGAATAAAATAATGTAGATAAGACAGAAGGCAATGTTAGGCCGTCATCTGGAAAACAAACTAAAAGAAGGAGTCCTCTGAAGCGTCCTACGCCACCTAGAAAATGCCAAGAGTGTGTGTGTGTGTGTGTGTGTGTGCCATCCCAACTGAATACATGCTAGGACTGTCTTCGTACAGGACTGAAGTATTGGTATTAGCGTGGGTATTTTTACATGTCGACGAGTCTTCTGGTAGAGCAGTAAAGACTGCTTTAACGAAATTCAGATCCTTAAACTGTTCACTTTCCCAGCTGGGATTCGAAGACAGGTCCAGCAGGACTGCAGGTCACCTCTCTACCAAGCTGGTAGAGTGGTGGCTGTAGTCACGCCTTTATTACACCATAAATATTACGATGTCTATGCGGACGTGAATACTGCTGTTAGTAGGGGCTCTATTCTAGGTAGTATAGGAGGCTTCGTGGCTGCTTCTTTATGCTTTGTTAGGCGTATAACATGTTCATATTTTGCTTTATTTTATATATTATTTTTACTACCGATATAGTTTACGTTACTGGAGAACGCGATGATGACAAGTTATAATGCGTAAAATAAATCGCTGGATAACAGGTGCTACGAAGTGTCCTGTCACTTTGTATCGGGGTCGGTTTAGGAGAGTTGGCAACACCTACTCAGTTATTTGTTTTTACACATGACACCTTAATGTCGGCTGGTATGTTGTTGGTGTTTGTTGTTGTTGAATAAATGTAGATAGAGATGAGGAGAGCTGGAAGGGTTCAGTGTATCTGTCGCTCTCTTATGCTGAATAAAATCGTGTGTCAGCAGCAAGAATATCCTACAAAAATACGTCAGCGGATTGAAGGGTCCATGGCGCATTTGCTGTAACCCAACAGACTGAACTGCTTCACCTTTGTTGATGGCTCAGTGCAGTCAGAGTGGAGTGTTTGACAGATAACCACGGAGAATTATTCCTACCTCATAACTAGGTCTCACTAAATTTAACTCAACCACAACTTAGTATTCAAGTTGTGGGAGTGCCCCAGTTCCGTCAGGTGAGAAAAGAAACTTGTCGTGTGATGAGGGAGCGTGGTCGATGAAGTAATTAATGTACTGTCCTCGTGGGCATAATCTCCCGCGTCCTTATAGGCTTAGCTTCTTTATCATCATCTCTTTTAATTACCTCTGACCCACTACGCTACGTCAAACCTTAACCACCACAGACATGATAAGCTTTGTTTATGAAAAGAAATATAACTTTTCATCTGCAGCCAACAAATCTCTTAATCGTTTTAGACCTGGGAAGTCTTATTGGTACAGTCTTACCATCTGATGCTTCTACTCCATTTAGGATTTTCGAAATGGATGGGTTAGATTCAGCCGTATTTACTCTAGTATGGGAGGCCTTTTTTAAGCTGAATAAAATCTTCTAGTGTGAGGAAGAAGTAAATTGTCAGTTGAGATTTACGGGGTGAGCCATTTAGGTGTAACTTCACGAGGATTTATGATGTATTTTATTCTGACTAACCCTAGACGATTAGCTTAAGAGACGACTCCCAAGCTGAAGATTATACGCCTGTTTGTATCCACCTGTGTTTCTTGTCTCTGCTGCAGGTGTCTCAGACGAAGACGATGCTAGCGACTACGTGGACAGCTTGCCGGTGGACAGACAGGCCGTCTTGGAGTACATCCTTGGCTCCCCTGCCTCCCCCCTCCTTCCACCCCGCCCTCGTCGCCCCTACCCACACCCTGCCTCATCCTACACGCCTCTCGTTAGGCAGGTTCGTCAGGTCAGTAGGAGAACCACAGCCAATAGTTGTATGAAAAACAAAAATTATGAGAGTACAAATGCAAAGTCAGAATTTTAGGGTCATATTCTGACTGGCTTTGAAGATTCGATACACCTCTTCCTCACGAGATATTTTTCATATTACACCTTATTATTCTCATGTAATGACATGCATGATATTGATGCAAAATATATCGTTATCTGCATGTATAAGTAACACACAAGCCATTGTTAAAGTGTATTATGAACAGGAATCGGTTAAGAAGAAATGCTACGAAATCTCTGCCAGCGAGAATAGGGCACCAAAACATTAGCAGGTGATCATAAGAATATCAAATCAGTGCTTTAGGCTTCCGGGGTGAAGCCAGGATGTCGAGGACTTGAAAGATGTGTGTATTCGATGGGGTTCCACAGTTTATTATTGTATACAGTCGTTCTATTTTATGAAGGCAGTTTGGGTGGGACGCTCTGGGACTTCACACTGTTAGCTCTGTTGTCACATCGCCGCCGATACACGTGTAATTATTTGTGTTCACCTCTCTCTCTCTCTCTCACTCTCCTACTTTAAGCTAGTAACTACTTATAAATGAATTTTAAACACTCTGTATAGATGTAATTCAATAAAAAAGCTGTAGTATAGTATACATCTCATAAGACTCGTCAGAGTAGCCTTTCAGACGTTGTCAGGTGGTGACACGAGGGACAGCCCTGCGTGAGTGGGTCATACTCGGTCAGTCTCCCGCCATGGAAGCTATTTAAAAAAAAAAAAAAAAAAACACCTATAGACTTTTACCTCAGGGGTGGTGTGGAAAAAAAGTCGAAAACAAGAGAAAAAAAATAAGAAAATACAATTAGTAGTAGTTAATATATAATATGAGAGAGAGAGAGAGAGAGAGAGAGAGAGAGAGAGAGAGAGAGAGAGCGCACGTGTGTGGCGACGCGCGATGTGGCAACAGAGCTAACAGAGTGAGGTCCCAGAGGGCCCGACCCAAACTGCCTTGATAAAATAGAACGACTATAGTTGTTCTCTGATGTACGAGTTAATCGATACCTTTAGTCCTTCATGTACGGGACGAGTTTATTCTAGAGCTCTTTCCTCAGTATGCGTTTCTCTCTGCCTGTGACCTCCAGTCTTGTAAACATAGTGAGCCTAGGAATACTGAAGTGAACTGATCTTGAAATTGACCCTCATGCATAATATTTCTGGGAAAAGCAACTTTTTTCCCCCTCTAGGTTTCCAGCCCTTGATTTTCTTGTTTTTTATATAAAAAAAAAATATTTCAGTGAACACGTCAAAAAATGGGCTGTTTGGATACGTAACTGCGGGTCCCAAGGCTGGCACCACGGGGGAATCTTTGGGTTGTATTCTGAATGATTTTGGAGGTTCATCACGTCCCTCTTTTAGCAGTTTACTTTGCATATTACACAAAGTATCCTCTTGTACGTTGTTGACGTAAACTGTGTCAACTTTTAAACGACATATTGTAAGTAACATACAAGAGAACGTGGAGGTGATGTGGCAGCAACATAGCTGAGGAAAAGATGCTATGAATCTCCTATGGCACCTGGAATACGGCTCTTTGACCTAACCCAAGTCCTGCCTAAAAAAAGTTGATAACCAGCCACACTACCACAGTGGAAGGGACAGTAATGAGTGAGGGAAGGACTGAAGCTCCACACTAATGAGTCTCTCTCTCTCTCTCTCTCTCTCTCTCTCTCTCTCTCTCTCTCTCTCTTTCTCTTTCTCTCTCCCTACCACTTCATCGCCAGATCATCTTCCCATTCACTCAAAACTTTAGTACTATTCTTTTTATCATCATTCTTTCCTCCTACTTTTCTCTTTCCCATCTTTCTCCCAATCCCTTCCTTGTCCTCCTCGTCCTCCCTCCCTCCCTCCCTCTCTCCCTCCCTCTCTCTCTCTCTCTCTCTCTCTCTCTCTCTCTCTCTCTCTCTCTCTCTCTCTCTCTCTCTCTCTCTCTCTCTCTCTCTCTCTCTCTCTCTCTCTCTCTCTCTCTCTCTCTTTCAGATCCAAGTAATGGAGAACCAATGATTTTATCGCAACATCAAATGAAACTTTTTTTTTTTCACTTAACGGGAAGCAGAAACGCAGGGTTGATTAGAAAGCCAAGACATCCAGGAGTTTGGTAATACAGGAAACATTAGAGTTATTGTGTTTATTAAGCGCTGGAATTTGACAACTGCTAATTTCCTTTTTCGTTTACCGTTTCTTATTCTCTCAGGAATTGTCAAGCTCTTTTTAAGGATGAAATTTTGTTGCCCCTGACGGTTTTCAGAAGCATCTTGGAATGCCCTTATAACCTAGATTGACTGAGCTTTGTCAGACTGTGTGTGTGTGTGTGTGTGTGTGTGTGTGTGTGTGTGTGTGTCCTTCCTTATATGAGTGATTGGGTACCGTACTGGTAATGGAAACATTGGTTGGGAAATTTCATGAAAGCGAGGGTGATAAATATCAGTTATCTCAGTCACTGGAGCTTCGGTATACAAACGGTACCAAGAGCAGAAGGCACGGGTTTGTGTCTGCTGTATAGCTCCTCGTCCCAACTGCAAAAATAAGTTTTATATAGGACAGGGAATTGATCATAACTTTGTTCATGATTCAACGTCTTGGCAAAGATAATACGAAGGTTGTTACTGCATAACTCCGGTCTTCCTGGCAGAGCAGACACGCTGACCACAGGTAAGCCACTGCTTCTATGGGGCCGTCCTACAGGTACAGTTGAATACATACACTGTGTAGGGATCCGACGCCCTCTTGTGGTAGAAACGCCTCACCAAGGACACCAAGGACAGACCAGGGTACTTCAACGTCGAGGTGCAGGAAAATATGAAGAAATTTGAGTCCTGGGTAGATGACGCATATTTCCTGGGTGATGTGGAACGAGAGGCGGAATATTATTGTCATAACCTAATATTGTGTGCACTTATGTATATGTTGGCTTACTTATGTAAACCTTTATGCAAATTTATGGGCATACAATGTATACATGAGAGAGGTGTGATAGTGCTCTAACATTCTAATTTTATGCGTTTTTGTGTTGCCAGCTTGTTATACAGTATGTGACGTTATGCAAATTTTACTGTGTGTTTGTGGTAAGTTGGTTAGCTTGTGAATGTAAAGAGGCGTGATGTTACCAGTTTACATTATACTATGTTAGTGTAGGTTACGGACATTACCTTATTTGTTAATGTAGCTTATTTGTGACTAGTACTTATGATACTATTTTTTTAGCTCTAGCCTGGTGAGTTAAATGATTGTGTTACAGTGGCCTGGACTCTTGCGAGATTGCCAATTACGCCACACACAGCCAGGTTCTATATGTCGTATTAATGCAAACTGTTATCCCCCAGAAGAGCCTCATTGGAAAGGTAAGTCCAGGTTGCAGGGCGAGTTATTGCAGCACGTGGAGTTATTTGCACTGAGAACTTGCACGTGAAACAAAAGCTACAACAACATGAAAGCATTTTTGCACGTCGAGTTATTTGCAAATGAAACTTTCAACTACAGCAACACGAAAATTATTTTTGCACGTCGAGTTATCTCTGCACATAAGACTTGCATGTCAAACCAAAGCCACAACACGAAAATTTTGATGCACTTCTTTTTCTTCATTTAAGACTTGCACGTGAAACAAGAGCTACAACAACACGAAAAGTTTGATGCACGAAACCGTATCGTCCTGAGGTTTGACACGTGACACAGAAATTAGAAGAAGATTTTATTTAGCACGTTCTTATTTTGCACTGAAAACTTGCACGTGAAACAGAAGCTACAGTTTGGTGTGATTTTTTTTTTTTTTTTTTTTTTCGTTGAGGACTTGCACGTGAATCAGTCGCTACCACTACAGGAGAACTTTGATGCACGTGGATTTAAATATACTGTAAATAAAAATATATATATATATATATATATATATATATATATATATATATATATATATATATATATGCACGTTGAACAGAACCTACTGCAAGCCGTCAATTTTCAGAGCACGAAATAAATACGAGTAAACATTGTTAAGTCTCCTTTTCTTTGGCTTAGGCAAGTCCTTAGCATCTTCTCCATAACTTAATTTTTCGTGCTATTCTCTTGTATATATTCTTTTATTCGGCACATAAATAGCATACAAGACAATATTAAGGTGCAATATAAAAATAATTGCTAAGAAGGAGATGCTACGTTTCCTGTGCCACCGAAAACACTGCCCTGATATGTAGCCAGCAGGGGGCAGGTGTGCGCAGTGTGGACGAGCACAAGACAACTTTTTACCTACATGGCGTATTACCCACTTCCTTCCGATGATGCCTTCGATACTTCTATTATTACTGCCGCCTAGTAATTTTATTCAGCTTTAGGAATGCTGTTCGAAACAGAGGGATTAGGTATACCCTTCATTAACCCCAGCTTTGCTAAAGGGTCTGTCTTAAGTTGAATGAAATTGTCTGATGGTTGCTGAATTAAAAAAAAATATATATATATATTGAAGAAGTTCTACTAGCCTACTAGAGAGCCACAGCCCGTATCATGAACCAAACTTAAGAATAATGAACGGAACACGAAACACATGCAAGGTGGTTTTAGTAGCATGTCCACCGCCATAAAAATAGATAAATAGATAAATAAATAAATAAATCGTTACCTTTCCCAACGCTGCATTTTGAAGCCTTGGATCAGGTGTTATTAAAGTAGTGCCTTGATACCCCCAGGGGGTATCGAAATGGCTCTTAGGGGTAGCCAGAAAGGTATCCCCCCAAAACAAACAAACAAACAATTTCGTGTATGCTAACTACGACTAACTAATCTGTGTATGAACGTTATTTTGTTGAAAATATAAATAAAAGAATCTATAGAATTCAACTGTTTGTTCATAGTCATACTTTTTTTTTTTTTTTTTTTTTTTTAGTGTACAGTAAGGAGTAACAATATTAGAGAGGACGTATCGGGTTGCCCCGCAATTGAGTCTGGGGACATCGAGATTGAAAAAATGTTAAGAACCACTGCCCTGGATGGTTCTTAAAATTTCTCAGCCCCGATGCCCCAGATTCAGTTGCGAGTCAACCCGATACGCTCTCTCTAATGTTGTTACTCCTTCCACTTTCAGTTTCCTGTAAAAATAAATAAGTAAATAAATAAAAAGAGGAGAGAGAATGACTGAACAAACAGTTGAATTCTATAGATTCCTTTATTTACATTTTCAACAAATTAACGTTCATACACAGATTAGTTAGTCGTATTTACCATACACGATTTTTTTTTGTTTAGGACACCTTTCTGGATATTCCTAAGAAGCCATTTCGATGCCCCCTGGGGGTATCGAGGCGCTACTTTATGAACACCTGCCCTTGACGAAGTGACCAATATGATCCCCAGAGTCTCGCTAACCGTTGGTACGCCAGTTTTCCATAAATATCAGTAGCAGTTGGGGCGGAGTGGGAGTGAAGAGAGGATGTCGTATGTAAGGTATATTAGATCCGTCTTATCAGAGCAAGAATTTCATAAAGCTGTAGATGTTTGTTGTCAAGAGATGTTTAAAAATAAGGACTATATAGAAGCCACGGGCGACTGAATACAACAATAATCTGATACATTTAATGGAACTTTTGAAACATCACACATAACTCAAAGTATTCACCAACGAATGCGTATCGCCCCCAATCATCAAAAAAAAAAAAAAAAAGTTATCATCTGGCAATAGGAGGCATATCATCGTAGCTTCGCCAAAATCGAAAATGGTCTTAGAATTTCGCTGTTTGCTCCTACTAAGTTAAATATTATGCTAAAATTCAACAATCTGAAGTCAGGAGTATCATTTTGGTGAAGGTAATTGAGTATAACAGGCCTTTGAAAAATTTGCAATAGTTATTCTTTAAACAGCCGTTCACTTCGTTGACGGTACGATAGAAAATGGTAAATAATGGCAGGCTAAAATAAAAAGTTAGATGGTATTTTTTTCATGAAAATTTTTTGTCAATCAGAGGCATTTCATCATCGCAGTTTCATCAAAATTATTAACAAACAAGCCATATATCCCGGGATACTGTCCACAGAGTTTGGATACAATTTACCTGCTTGATTTTGAGAAATTCTGGAACAGCCAGACACATACACTCACACACTGATGTAGGCGATTACATTAACACCTGGCTAGTCCATCAATAATGAAACATTGTAATAACTGAGATGATACTTAACAAATTAATCACTTGTCTGGCCGAGATTCAGTCCATGGCACTAGCATTCCAAATGCGCACACATTACCACTGAGCCAAACAGAGGATCCCCCCATTGGCCACGGGCAGTGCGAGCATTTATAGACCTTATTACACCCCTGTTTTCTCCCCTTGGTGATTAATCTGGTTAGTTTCGAACACAAATGGTAGTGTAACATCGGAGGCCACCACTGGGGATGCTGCGGTACACACCAAACAGCTCATCCCCGGGATGTAAGGACAAGGACGCTGCCAGCTAACCAACATCACATTGCCAACCACGCCTTGCCTCACATCCCACCGCTGCCAACTAATGTAATACAAACTTTAACTGAAATGAATTAATCACCGATCTGGCCGAGACTTGGCCCCTGGCCCAAGCACTCCGCATGCGCACACGTTACCACTGAGCCAAACAGAGGATCCCCACTTTGGCTACGGGCCAAACAACATGTCAACAAGTACACCAGCAGGTTGAAGACTATAATAAAATTGTTAAAATAAAGAACATAGTATTACATATACCACTATCAACAACAATAATAATAAAACTTTAATAATAATAATAATAATAATAATAATAATAATAAATATAATGATAATAATAATAATAATAATAATAATAATAATAATAAAAATAATAATAATGATCGTGATGATGATGGTGATGATGATGATGATGATGATGATAATAATAATAATAATAATAATAATAATAATAAAAATATTAATAATGATCGTGATGATGATGGTGATGATGATGATGATGATGATAATAATAATAATAATAATAATAATAATAATAATAATAATAATATCATCATCATCATCGTCATCCTCATCATCATTATCATAAATAAATAAATATCTAAAAATATTACGTAGTTCATTCTGCCAACAAAGAGTTTCAAACCTATTGTAGTGGGAAAGAAATAGAAAAACTGAGAGAGAGATAAGCACCTGTGCATTTTATTTCTAACAACAGTACATCTAGCACTTAGTGTAAAGTCCTGCCTCAGTCACAGCAATCAGTCGTCGTGGCATGGATGCAGCCCGACCCTTACAGCTACATCACGTCCGAATCACCATGCCTAACTATACTTTTTTTTATTTTTTTTTATGGTGTACAGTAAAACAACAGTTTACTCGTATGTCTTGCCTTCCATCGTCGGAAGGCGGCCGGGCGACAGAAAAGCCGAGACGGTAGTAATAAGCGAATTATATTTTCAATTTATCTCCAGACACACACTTCCAATCCTTTTTTAATTGATGTATTGCTACAGTGGACTGAAGCGATGATGGTACTCAGCAGCAGCATGGATAAGAGGGAAGGATATCAATACTTACTGCAACTCAAAAAGGGTATAACAATAGTTCCAATTTTTTTCCTTCCTGTGACCCCTCAAACGAAGTACCATAATATAGTGCCCCCATTTACATCTTCTTTTAAAGAAGCAAAAAAAGTAACGTTGCTCGAAGAACTTGCTGGATATGAGATTTGAGTAAGTTGCATGAATAAAAATCGAGACCCGGTGAATGCACACAAAACAGACTAAAAAAAAAAGAAAAAAAAAAAGTACATTTTTGGCACTAGCTGTGGTATCATTGGTAATCACAGTAAGGTCACAAGTTATCTTTCAGTTCAATGCTCCACAGGCTGGACAGCTCCACTTCACAGAGATTAGTGGATGAATCTGATAAGTACACAACCAACTTGTAAATAATAGGGATGCGCATAATTCTAACACAAACCTCAGTCAAGCAAATCTCTTCAGCTATGACATTTGCAAATGAGTTGCTTCGAAGTTCCAGGAATTAATTTTGTATTGGCCGTAGGTATGGTGTGTACCATAATGATTTTACAAAAATTATTCATCACAAATCTTGTTTCAGGAAAATGGCAATCAAACTTTGTCACCACTGATTCCAGATGTTTAAAATAACCCTTAGACCCTCGAGATATGGGCTACACCATGGCCCTGAGGTTGGGGTTCACTGATGTCCTTATATCATTTATCCCATCACAGGCTATGCATACTTCAAATTAAGCATAGGTTGTGATTGGATAATGATACGAAAACATCAGTGGGCGAGGTTGATTTATTTCCAGAAATTTATTATACAATACGGGAGGCCTCAATGCTCAGAGAAACATAAAAAAAAAAAAAAAAATCTCACCTTAGGAATATTGATGAGGAGAAGAGAGAGAGAGGCAAAAGATGTGATAATTATATGGAGCAGCTACTCGTATATCAAACCCGACCAAACTTCCCCGATGTTACCAGGAATCGGAGAAAAAAAAGAGTTGTTTCTCTCGTAACTTTGTTTATTAATTATTTATTATTATTATTTTTTTTTTTAGAAAGAGCAAGCGACATGGCTAGATCAGCTGCACTTTTCCTTCTCCTTCGAGTCCTTTCAGCAAAAACAAACCTTAGTTAGACGATGATTTTACTCTCGTAACCAGTATGCATTTGCAGGAAGGATAAGGAATGGGGAGTGTAGAATCTTCCCATATTTACAATTCTTCCTGCAAAAAACAAACATCACTTACGACAAGGAATCGATCAGAAATCTGTTTGTGAATGTCGCCCCTCGAGATCCGGACCGCTCGCTGGGACCCACCCAACGGTGTTACGGGTAACAAACCCGTTCCCCGAATTGAGTTGGTGTGGCAACCGTGTTCACGGAATAACGCAATCGTGTTTCCATTTGGAGTCCCGGTGCGGAGTGAATGTGCTCTAGATACTGTTTTGATCCCGAACTCTCAGCATCTTCCTGCATCCTGACAGTGCACAAGACATTTATTATCTGTGTATGTGTGTGTTTTTGCATAGGCCTATGTGCATATACTGTATTTATATTTATTATGGGAGCTGAATTTTGGTAGTTAAAGGTATTTTATCTGGCACCTCTATGTGTGTACTGTTTGAGTCGCGGTGAAGAGTGAATGCCCGCCAGATATATAGTTTTGATCCTAGATTCAGCATCTTACTGCATCTTGATATTGCACAAGATTGATTTTACTACATGTGTTTTTGCATATATTGTATTTACCAATTGTAGATGATATTTTAATCTTGCAAAGTATTGCATAAGACACCTTTGTGTATGTGTTTCTTTTCACATATTTCTATATACTGCACAGTACATAGTGTACTTGCATTTTTACAAGTATTTTATAAGGCCACGTATGTGTATTCGCAGATCTGCGCTACAGAAGCTAACTTTTATCTTTCACGTTTCATAATAATGCATCATTGTTTTTGTACATAGTCACTGTACTGCTGATTCTGTCTTTGTTGGTAGATTACTTAATAAGGCCACATTTTTTACGTTTCTATAATTAATACAGCAATGTATTTTTTAAAATACATTCTGTCCGACCATTTCTTTTGCTGTATATATATATATTTTTTCTGAGAGGCAGTCTTTTAGATGCACGTTTGCTATTTGTCCGCATGCATCTTGGGTTTATTTATCTTCGACTTCGGATCTCACTCCTCGAATACTTTTTTTTTCTCTCTCTCTTGGGGGAGAGAGAGAGAGAGAGAGAGAGAGAGAGAGAGAGAGAGAGAGAAGCCTATGTGTATTTGAAACAGCTTAAACCTTTTTATGACGTGAATGTGTCTGATAACGTGTTAGCCAAAGTAGCAATTATTTTAATTTGTCAAATTATTTTCCCTGAATCTCAGTGTATTATTGGTTAAATTATGAGTGTATGCTTATGATATGAAAGCGGTTATTGGAATACACATTTTACAATTCTCTCTCTCTCTCTCTCTCTCTCTCTCTCTCTCTCTCTCTCTCTCTCTCTCCTTTGTAACTGCATGTTACATTTTTTTAAAACAGAAGACATGCAGAATTTTGCTATACCGAAAAAATGTCAGAATCGAAAGCTGTTGTGATTTGGAATATTACATTATAGAAGTGCACTTTATTTGGGTGGTATATATATATATATATATATATATATATATATATATATATATATATATATATATATATATATATATATATATATATATATGTATCTATCTTTCAATGTATACTGTATATATATATATATATATATATATATATATATATATATATATATATATATATATATATATACCGTACAGTATATATTGAAAGATAGATACAGATGTGTATATATACAAGTATATGCACAAACAGATCGATAGGTAGGTAGATATACATGTATATATACGAGTATGTATATAGATAGATATTATATACATTACATACATACATACTCGTATATATACATATATATAACTGATATGTAATACATCTTTTTGCATACTATTTTTCAGACCAACTTAGGCAGCCATGTAAGTAGAATTTTTGTAGCTACCACCTTCACCTACCACCATTACCTACACTTTTATCACCAACATTGCTGCCACCACTTCTGCCACGTACACTGCTCTAAAACCATCATTTCCATTACTGCCAACAGTACTATCACTATCCTTGTAGCATCAGCACTGCAACCACCACTACAACCATTTTCGCCACCACCGCCAGTACCACACTCACCACCACTACTGCCACACCACCATCACCACCACCACCACCATAACCACAGCATAAATTTGTATTGAAATAATGGACATATGTAATTATATTTGTACACGAGTAATTTAAATGCACTTAAATATTTCCTGGGGGCTAACACCAGACGATTCTCTCTCTCTCTCTCTCTCTCTCTCTCTCTCTCTCTCTCTCTCCGTCAACCTCAATCGTCTGGTGGCAGCGTAAACAGAATACAGTATCAATATAACTGATAAATTTGACATGTTTTTGTGTGCTGTTCAATACTAATGTGATTTTTCTTTCCTCCCATCCTGTCCTTATCCTCTTTATTATATTGTTTTTATTTTCTTTTACGTCTTTCGTCCCTTTGTCTTTCTTTCTTTATTTTCATTATTTTCTCTTCTTCGTCTTTCCCATATTTTTATTTGTTCTCTTTTTTTCAATCTTTATCTTAATATTTCTCTTCCTCTTTCTTCGATTTGACTTTTCTTTCCCTTTTCTCTCAATTTTTTACATTGTTTTTTTTTTTTCTTGTGGTTACGTTATCTCCCGCATCTCTCTCTCTCTCTCTCTCTCTCTCTCTCTCTCTCCACTGATCTATCTGTCCATCTCTCTGTATCTGTCTGTATATCCGTTTAACAATCTATCAATCAATCAATCCATCTATCAATCAATCTATCCATCTGTCTATCTGTCTATCTATCTATTTATCTATCTATCTATCTATCTATTTCTTTCTACCATCTCTTCCACATGCCTACGGACCAATAAGGCGGTAAGTGATTGTTCTTTAAATAGAGAATTCCACTCTACTCAATATAACAGATTTCTTTACTAATAAAACCAAACGATTTTATTCAGTTTCATGACCATCGTAATGATTTTTGATGTCGTAACACCTCTTCGTTTGCGACTTACTCTGCACGTCACCCCTCAGTGTCCTCTTGTATTGATGTATTGGTATTAAGAAGATATGCAGTAGATAACGTACAAGGAAATGCTAAAACGACTATGCAGAATAAACAGCTTAAGAAGAGGTGTTGCGAAGCCTCCTATGCTACTTCAGTAAGGCTTTTTTTTTTTTTTCTTTAACTTTTGTGTTTTTTTTCACTTGATGGCACCAGACTGTTGAGAGAGAGAGAGAGAGAGAGAGAGAGAGAGAGAGAGAGAATACATTAGAGTCTCCATGCACCCCTTCACTCCGATGGTTTATACTCAGTTCATTCTTGCTTTGTTTATCATATGGCAGACTTTTTGAACTGAGGAGTTAGATACAGCCTTCAGTAACCCCATAATAATAATAATAAAAATGATAATCCATCCATCCATCATTTAATCCTACGTTGCCCCATGAGGAGGGTAGGAGCCCGGAGCTAGGAAAGTTGGTCCTGGCATTTAAGATGAGAGTGACCTGCCTCACTCATCCCTGAGGGGCATTACGCGAGCAATAAACCCATAATAATAATAATAATAATAATAATAATAAGAAGAAGAAGAAGAAGAAGATAGCCTTCAGTAACCCCTTCATAGCCGGGGAACATTCATAAATTGTGCAAAATAATAATAATAATAATAATAATAATAATATTGCACTACTACTACTACTACTGCTACTACCAGTAATAATAATGATAATAATCCATCCATCCATCCATCATCCAATCCTATGTTGCCCCATGAGGAGCGTAGGAGCCCGGGGCTAGGCAAGTTGGTCCTGACATTTAAGATGAGTGACGATAACAATAATAATAATCATAATCATAATAATAATAATCATAATAATAATAATCATAATAATAATAATAATAATAATAATAATAATAGTAATAATAATCATGTGGTTGTAGAAAGGATAAGATATATAAATGCATCATCGGAGTGAAGGGGCTAACTCCTATAAAGGTGTTAGTGATTTCATTTGTTACCGAGAAATCAGTTTGTTTTTGAGCTTAGAGATTTAGTTCTAGGAAAGGAATGAAGAATATAGAGTTCGGTCTAACTTGTAACTGTTTCTGCTTATTATTATTATTATTATTAATGTTGTTGTTGTCGTTGTTATTGTTAATTTCGAATCTCTTTCTTTTCCTGCTGCCAAACTGTAGATGTGTCAGGTAAGCATCAGTGGCTGCACATTTATCTCCGGTTATCTATATATCCCTCTATCTTTAACTCCTCCTTTCTTGTGTTTATATCTTTATCTTAGTATCTCGCATTATATTCTAGACTCTCTCTCTCTCTCTCTCTCTCTCTCTCTCTCTCTCTCTCTCTCTCTCTCTCTCTCAAAACTAAAATTGTTTGAAGGTAGCGAGAATGAACTATAAATTACGTCACGGGATTCACTAACAAAAATGAGATTGTTTCCCGGTCGTAACTAGAATTCCTTTTTGCAGGAAGTACAAGGAAATAATACAGGCTTCCCTTATCTCTTGTTCCTCTAATAAAGTAAATAAAAATAAAAATAAAACTAGAAGAGGAGGGTTATCACAGGCAGCATCCATGAATGAGGGATCGAGAGTGTAGCAGCTTCCTTCCTGCCTCACGCTCTGCCCACACAAACACAACCCACAGCTAGGGTGGGAAGTGAATCGTAAATATGTACATGAATCCCTCCAGAAATATGTACGTGAATCCCTACACAAATATGCATGTGAATCCCTCTTTAAATACCTCACGTTACCCATTCCTTGCTCTGTACTCAAGCATCACTGACATCCACTACGGGGCGATTTTGTACGGAGGATAAAAAATGGAAAAAATATCCTGAATAAACCTTACATTGTTGTGGAATCATATTGTTTATTAATCGAACACAAGACGAATTTACTCATGAGACAGAGAATTAAATACATAGTTATGTCAACACTCTGATGTCACGCTGTGTATTTCATTTCTGCCATGTTTCCCTCAGATGGTATTATTCAACTTGGGAGGGACGTGTTCGGGCTGCAGGGTGTGAGACGGCTTTCGGAACCCCTTCAGCACGAGAGATTTGTCCTGAGATGAATAAAACCGTCTGTGGGTGGCAGGTATAAACCCTAAACCGCTGTCAGATTGTATTTCGCGCCCTTCTGTGTTGCGTGACGCGGGGACGGCTCAGGTTTGTGTGGTGAGGAGCGGATACATTTTGGCTGATGCGTGAAATAACTAATCGGCCATGCAGTCAGTGGAGGCAAAAAGCAGACATTACAAAACATAGAAATGGCCGTGGAATGTACAATATGATGCAGACACCTGAAACGCTGACACAGCCGTCCCCGCAACACGCGAGAACTGGGATGCGTAATATATGGCCCACACTGTACCTAAGTTACATTAGAGTATTTTAACACTGTCTTTTCCTCCACATGCTCTCCCTCAGCTCAACAGTAACGTAAGTATTATGGTTGCTTTATATGCTTTTTTATTCATGAATATGGTGAATAAGTGTGTGTGTGTGTGTGTGTGTGTGTGTGTGTGTGTGTGTGTGTGTGTGTCCGACTCTGGGCATAGACTTGACTGCCTGTTCCCTGTCGTCCAGTAGTCCTTCTACGTACTATACAAATCCACATGTCACTACTTCGACTCTAACACCCACTATCCTTATTGAAAAAATGCTAGGGCTGTCTTATACAGGCCTGGTGTATCGATATTAACAGGGGTGTTTTTACATGTCGGCGTGTCTTATAGTAGATCAGTAAAGCCTGCTTTAACGAATTTCAAATCCTTGAATTGTCCCCTGCCCCATCCGGGATTCGAACCTTGGTCCATTGGGACTGCAGGTCACCTTTCAAGTAAACAGTTGGTGTAGGCGTGGTCAGATATCTCTAGACACTTATGGTAGCTCCCGTATACGTATTTTTAACATCTACCTGTTTCTCATAGCTATTCACCCATCTAATGTAGAGGAATAGGATTAGAATGATGATAATGATGATAAATGTATATGTGTTGGTATGTATGTATGTGTGTGTGTTGTGCAGGGATTATACTCTTTGTCCTGAACTGAATAGTCAAATAACATTCGCCAGCGTCAGTAAATGCTTTCTAAAGGGGCTAGAATGGCGCAAGATAAAGAAACTAGAATGTCCATAGGAAAACTGCTAAAATCCCTAGAATATTCTTACAATTTGGTTTTAAATCTATAAAATATCTAGATTTCTTATGGTCAGCCGTTAAATAAGATCGCAATCGGGAAAGGAATATCAAGTGGGGGTGGGGAGGATGCTAGTTTAGCAGCTGCGTGTTATGTAATATTAACTAAAATGGATGTGAATTTTTTGCAACTGGCGGGGAGGGAGACTTCATTTGAAAGGTATAAAAATGTCGCGATGTTTTCTAAATGGATGTGAATCAACAGATTTTGCTGAGGGGAAAAAAATAATTTGGAAACTTAATGTAGGTCAACATGTAGCAATATTACCTAAATGGAAGTGCATAATATTTTCTTGCTGAAATGGTAGTCCTGTATCACGTTGTTAACTAAGTTATATTAATGTGGCTATCTAGATGAAGCAGCCATATTAGTTAGATAGTAGCTAAATGAATTTTAATATCTCTAGATTTAACGGTAAAACACGCTAATTTGTCAACCCTGGTTCCTGTACCTGTAGCGAGATAAACTCTCGTCAGGTAAACAAAACCGCGTCTCATCAACCCACTTTCCCCTTCGTCCCACCACAAATTGCGGCTATCTAAAAGAAACCCTCGTCTCGTCCACGCTCTTATTTCCCCAAAAAGCCAAGAGGCGAATGCTCGGCGGCTTAATGGAGTGCGAGATCTTAAGAAACATTAATTCTGAGAAGGTAGAGCAGGAGATAAGGCCAGGGTCCGGAGCAGGTGGTGATTATAGCCGACAGTTCCCGCGGCCCACACTCGGCTTATTTACGGCTCACATTATCAGAAAGCGGGATATATGGAGCTTTTTTCAGTATTTCTTTTGAAGTAACAGTGTTCGTTTTAACTTCACCCTTCTAGTTTTCTTTGGCGTCCAGATATCAGAATTTTGGTGACTTGGAGCTGCTTTCTTCACATTTTTTTAAATTTTAGTTTTCTTTAAAATTTCTGTTTTGTCAGTTTCAAGTTTATTCGTAATTTCGGTTTCCCTTTCACCTCCAGTTTTCAAATGAGCTCCATGTTATTAGGAGAATAGATAACGAGCGTTTTCTTCACATTTCTTTTTAATTTCATTTTGTGTGTTTTTACCTACACATGTCAGTGTATATTTTGCATTTCACGTCGTTTTTCTAACTTACTCTCTCTCTCTCTCTCTCTCTCTCTCTCTCTCTCTCTCTCTCTCAGTACACCGGTTCTATACGGAACCAATATACACCATCGAGTTTTGGCTGATTTTCTTTATTTCCCTTTATTTATTCAATTTATCAATCAGTTGCTTTAATTTTCACCACCAAGGACTGGACTTTGGCCACGTTTATTAATCACTTATCGCGTTTCTCTTCAGTTGTTGTTTTGTTTTCATTGTAATTTGCTTAATCGTTTCAGTAGGTAAGGGCACTCCGATTAGCTCTTATTTTCCCAGCACCACCCTCTTGTTTATTTCCGCTGACCGCCAGACTGTTATGTTCAGCTGGTAGATAGCCCTGTTGTTATATATATATATATATATATATATATATATATATATATATATATTTTCATGGGACGGTCTCGAGGAGCGGCATTGTCCGTCTTTTTCCCACTAACATCTTTCGGACGCGAGGTACTCCACTCACGTAGACCTTAACGAAGCCACACCATGCCATAAAAAAACAACACACCGCATTACATAGAACTGTACACCACACACAATCACTCTCCCATTTCACACCACCCTCTCACACCACACAAAATTACCCCCCCCCCACCCACACACCACACCACCCGTCCACATCACATCACCCTCCCACACCACACCATACCATACCATAAAAAAGTCAGCCTCTTGCACCACACGACACCACACCAAAAAAACACACAATCATCCACACCACACTACACGCAATAATCCTCTCACACCAAACCACACAAAATCGCTCTCTCACTTCACAAAATCTTCCTACCACGTCACACCACATAAAATCATTCTCTCACCACACCACACCACACAAAATCACCCTCTCACACCACATAACACAAAATCACCTTCTCATACCACACCACACCACACCACAGTGTCGCCCTCATAAATGAAACTGCACCGTCCTTTCACACCATGCCACACAAAATCACTGCCACATCACATTATACTACCTTCTCTCACCACACCACACCACACCTCCCTCTCACACCACACCACACCACATTATATTACCCTCACACACCACACCACACCACATTATATTACCCTCTCTCACCACACCACACCACATTATATTACCCTCTCACACCACACCACACCACAATATACTACCCTTTCACACCACACCACACCACAATATATTACCCTCTCACACCACACCACACCACAATATATTACCCTCTCACACCACACCACACCACACCACAATATATTACCCTCACACCACACCACACCACACCACATTATATTACCCTCTCTCACCACACCACACCACAATATACTACCCTCTCACACCACACCACACCACAATATACTACCCTCTCACACCACACCACACCACAATATAATACCCTCACACCACATCACACCACATTATATTACCCTCTCACCACACCACACCACAATATATTACCCTCTCACACCACACCACACCACAATATATTACCCTCTCACACCACACCACACCACAATATACAACCCTCTCACACCACACCACACCACAATATATTACCCTCTCACACCACACCACACCACAATATACTACCCTCTCACACCACACCACACCACAATATACTACCCTCTCACACCACACCACACCACAATATACTACCCTCTCACACCACACCACACCACAATATACTACCCTCTCACACCACACCACACCACACCACAATATACTACCCTCTCACACCACACCACACCACACCACAATATACTACCCTCTCACACCACACCACACCACAATATAATACCCTCACACCACACCACACCACATTATATTACCCTCTCACCACACCACACCACAATATATTACCCTCACACCACACCACACCACAATATACTACCCTCTCACACCACACCACACCACAATATACTACCCTCTCACACCACACCACACCACAATATACTACCCTCTCACACCACACCACACCACAATATACTACCCTCTCACACCACACCACACCACAATATAATACCCTCACACCACACCACACCACATTATATTACCCTCTCACACCACACCACACCACAATATACTACCCTCTCACACCACACCACACCACAATATAATACCCTCACACCACACCACACCACAATATACTACCCTCTCACACCACACCACACCACAATATACAACCCTCTCACACCACACCACACCACAATATACAACCCTCTCACACCACACCACACCACAATATACAACCCTCTCACACCACACCACACCACACCACAATATACAACCCTCTCACACCACACCACATTATACTACCCTCTCACACCACACCACGCTACACCACATTATACTACCCTCTCACACCACACCACACCACATTATACTACCTTCACACACCACACCGCACCACACCACATCCCCCTCTCACACCACACCACACCACATTATACTACCTTCACACACCACACCACACCACATTATACTACCTTCACACACCACACCACACCACATCACACCACATCCCCCTCTCACACCACACCACACCACATTATGCTACCTTCACACACCACACCACACCACACCACATCCCCCTCTCACACCACACCACACCACATTGTACTACCTTCACACACCACACCACATCCCCCTCTCACACCACACCACACCACACCACATCCCCCTCTCACACCACACCACACCACACCACATCCCCCTCTCACACCACACCACACCACACCACATCCCCCTCTCACACCACACCACACCACACCACATCCCCCTCTCACACCACACCACACTACATCACCCTCTCACACTACACCACATCACAACGCAGCAGTCACCCTCCCACCACACCACCTTCCCACACCACACTACACAGAATCACACCACATCATACTACACGAAATCACGCCACACCACACCACACCACACCACACCACACAAAATCATCCTCTCACACTACACCACGCCACACAGAGTTACCCTTCCACACCACAGTACACCCTTCTTTCACCCCACACGACACAAAATAATCCTCTCATACCACACCACACAGAATCATCCTCCCACACATCAGCTCACAACACACCACAGTACACTGCCGTCTCACACCACACCACAGTACACTGCCGTCTCACACCACACCACACAGAATCACTATCCCACACCACACCACCCCTCACACCGCATTACACTATCCTTTCACATCACACCACACAAGACCACCCTTTCACACCATACCACATCACACAGAATCACCCTCTCACACCACACCACACCACACCACACCACACCACACAGAATCACCCTCTCACACCACACCACACCACACAAAACCTCCCTTCCACACCGCACGTCACCGAGTACATTAACTGAAGGACTCCCAAGTTGTCGCATCGACTACTTTTTTGTCACTCATTAAGGTATCCAGCAGGCGATTTTTTTAAGTAAAGAAAAATCATTGCAGTGGACACGTCTATTTCTTTCTATTTCTCTGGCAATGCGTCTCCACTCATCTTTTTCGTACCTTTTCAGCACACTTTTTATCACTTTGTCATTTTCTGAGTTTAAGGCATGTTTTATTTTTACTAAGCTTTCTGCCGCCCACTACATGGACATTACATGGAACTACAGGACTGTTTTCTGCAGCTGGTATTTTCGTAGATATACTAAGCTAGTTTTCACTTCACTGTTCGAGTTATGTGTTTACTTACACTGAAAAGCTTTTTCCACATTTCTTACCTCTGTTACGTCCTTCCTTCAGACGATTTTATTCAGGTGTGGAAAGGCATTTCTAACTGGATGGTTCAATATAACCTTCATTAATGCTTTCACTTCTAGAGGTCCTTCCTAAGTTGAATAAAATCGTGTGGCGGCAGCTGCTTAAGAGCAATATTCTCACGGCGCTGGCAGGTTCTACACTCGTATCAATGGTTCTCTGCCTCTGACCTCCACAGACCCTCTGTGTCCAGGAAAATATTCTACTGATCTTCCATCGACAGGGGAATATCATCATCACAGTTTGTACCGGAGTCTGGCTTACTTTTCCATATTCACACGGGGTGAAAAAACCTGGAGTTTTACATTTCATTGGGAACGTAATTTGGAAGATTAAGGAAGTTACAGGTAAAATCGCCCTCTTCCAGTTTCTTGGGAATTATCAGACAGCTGTGTTTGCAACACATGTGCTGAGAGGTGGGATTGCAACATCTTTATAACAGTACGAGAGGGGGAGGTGTAACCCCCAACTCCCGTCTTTTAAACCATCCTTTCGCGACATGCATAGTATTACAAGGGCAGATTTCTTCTTCTCTTCCCAAGGGATATTGTCATACTCGTTTGAATACTACAAATTATATTCGTTACTAATATACAAACCAACAATGTCGTTCCTGTCATGGAGTCGTAGAATCTCTCGCCACACTAACTTTCAAGCCATCGGTTGTAAATACTGGTCGTGTCGGGGAACGGGTGAGAGAAGATGTGGAAAATGTGGCAATGGCCAGAAACAGGTTGATAATCCCTGGCCTAGACCGGGATGGAGCCTCGTCCTTTCCAACTGCTGCTACAGATATCTTGAACGCTGGCTTGTGTTACTCCTTTAGTTATTCAACAGACTTATCTAAACAATCAAAATTAAAGTTTGTCTAGTTTACTGAAGCTGTGGTTAGACTGCGTGCTCAGGAAAATAACAGGCAAATAGAACGAGAGAGAGAGAGAGAGAGACTTAAAGGTCTGCTTGTGCTACGACAGTTGCACTTAATGGATGAACTTATACAGGGAGGTGGCAAATCATTGTAAAGGAACATAATAAACTGTTTACTTTCTCAAGAAAAGGCATGTTTAACCGCATGATTAGCGTATAATAAGGTTATAATGACAGTTCTAATCATAAGAATATAATGTTACGTGCAGTGTGTCGAGTGGTACTCATTGAAGTATATATGATTCACATAGTTGTTTAAATGAAAGTTTGATGTAGTGAATGCATTAGTTATGAACTCATACGACTAGTGACTGTCCCTTTCCAACGAACACCCCAGAGTCTAGACAGCATGAACTACTGTCCCTTGCTGATACAAAGCCAAGATTCGAATGCATCTGAATGACTGATGACACAGCTAAGGTGCTTACTGTGCTTGGTGCTTTTCTATGCTCCGGTATGTGATCTAGGCTACATATGGCTGGTTAGTGAGATATCGGCCAGAGCCTCGGTATTATTGGATCAAAAGTCGTATTTCTCACACAGTTTTAACTTACCTACAAGTTATCCAGTGATTACTTCTGATATGCAGTTAAGTTCTGCCTTATGACCTTATCCAAAGTTTCGATTCCCTTCACACAGCTTGCCTAGGATGAAGCGTTTGCCAACATTGTCCGAAAGGTACATTGACAGACATGCCCCAGTTGATTTATTATATATGCGCATAGTAAGAGAATTTACATTTAAACGTACGTACAATAAATAAATTTTCTTGTTATCTGTTAACTAAGAATGTTCTTTATAATAGATAATTGAAACAATTCGTATACTCGGTGCAGTGTGAAAAAAATAAAATACAGAAGCATTATACGAAAAACTTAACATTCAGTGGTTTTCCTGTCAATTCACGGACCCCGCTGACAGTCCTCTGAGGCCCCCTTGGTGTCCGCGGTCCGCTGTTTGAAAAACGCTCCACTATACCACCAAATCACACACACCGCAACTCAGCCAGGAGACAGGGCGTGTGTGCTGGGCATTCCCCAGGCCCTGTCTTCCCCCTTACCTTTACCCAAGACAACCACCAGCAACCGGGCTACAGCAAGGCCCGGTCTCCTCGAATTGAGGAGAGAATCATCAACAACAACCACCAAATTATTGGGGGACTTTGATGAATGGTCGTGGAGAGAAAGGACGTGTGCTGATCTCTCCTCCAGATTCTAGGGCTGCCCCACCGGCAATAGTTTTTTTTGCGCTTTTCCCAATAAAGTTAGGTTAGCTAGCATTCATATTCCTCCCTACCCTTATTAGAGATATAGTAGGTGTCTATATCTGTTTCCTGAGATTGCCTTTGCTTACTCACCTCTGGAGTGTACCCCCCACTGATCGCTCTGGGGTGTGAGTTACACACGGGCGCGTCCTCCCGAGAGTGGTTTGAGAGGGTAATCTTAGGCTAGGTGTGTCTTTCCCAGGTACCTTGTCCCTTGCTTGTTTTTCTCCTTCTTCCCACTTCCCCCGTGAGGGGGAAGTGGTTGCTATGACGGACGCCCCTACTGCCTCCCCCCCCTTCAGGGGGGGAGGTGGTCCTGACGAAAGTAGGAACGACCGGACTGACCACCCCCAGACTGACGGACGCCAGACTCGAGCCCCACTTGATATTCCAGTAGCAAATGCGACCTACGTCACCATCCATGCGCTAGGTTCCACTCCCCTGTCCAGTCTCAATCCCTTCCTTATCAAGAAGGTGATTGACCACTGTGCGGGAGAAGTCGAACAAGTTAAAAAACTTGCTAATGGAGATCTCCTGGTCAAAACTGTAAACTCGGCACAAGTAAAGGATTTGTTGAAACTGCGCAAATTCCATTGTTACGATGTCGAAGCCAAAATCCCAGTCTCCATGAATTCTTGCAAGGGTGTTGTCACTTGCAGGGATCTCATGGTGATGAGCGAGGACGAGATCGTAAGTGAATTGGCGCAGCAAGATGTCATAGAGGCTAAATTCATAACTCGCTACTCGGAAGGCATAAGGACGAAGACAGCAACTATCATCTTGACGTTTGCCAAATCTTCTCTTCCTAATGATATAAAAGTTGGTTACGAAATTATTCACGTTCGGCCGTACATCCCTAACCCTTTGCGTTGCCTAAAATGCCAGCTGTATGGGCATGGTACAAAGACTTGTCGGGCTTCCCAGCCAGTGTGCGGCAAGTGTGCAAGCCAGGGTCATGATGCGGAAAGTTGCACATCAGAGACAGTACGTTGCTTTCACTGCAAGGGTACTCACTCCACTTCCTCTAGGGATTGTCCCAAGTGGAAGGAGGAGAAGGAAGTCTGCACAGTGAAGGCAACTGAGGGTATTTCCTACTACGAAGCTAGCAAAAAGGTGAAGGAGTTGCATGCAACTCCCACGCCGAATAGGTCCTATGCTTCGGCGGTAATATCCCGTCCTGTGATGTGCTCTGTCGAGACGCAGACTGACCCTGTCTTTCTCCCTCCTGCCGCTCACAGTACATCTCCATCTCGACCTCCTGTCCGTTCCAACTCTCTCACTGACATCCCTAAAGCTTCAACTTACTCTCAGGCTGCTGCGGCCTCTCCATCAGTACGGCCTAAAACGAAGCCTGACAAGTCTATTAGAATAACATGACCACCCTCACGAAACAGTCACGTCCTCATGTCCTTCCGGTTCCTACTCCAGCGAGGGAGAGAAAGGTTAGCTCTTCCTTGGGGGAGGCTAGGAACCTAGTTATTGATGATAATATGGAGGTTTCCATTAACAAGCACCGGGATAGGTCCCCCGGTAGTCGCTCGCCTGCCGGCGGGCGACAAAAAAAGACAAAGCACACTGGCCCCCAACGAAAATCTTAAACCGTCGCTTTCACTATACTACAGTGGAATTGTCGAGGTATTGGGAATAAGTTACAAAATATAGCAATCTTGCTTTCTATACACAGGCCAGACGTTGTTTGTTTACAGGAGACGCGCCTGGAGGATCGTCCTGATCCTCCACAGTTCAAACACTACCACTCGTATAGAAGATATGAAGGTCACGGAGTTGCCATATACACACACAAATCACACCCACAAACGGAAGTGATTCTAAATTCTACTCTGGAAGCTGTCGCGTGCAGAGTAAAATTTAATAACACGTATCTGTCTATTTGCTCTCTGTACTGTCCTCCACATGGCCCCATTGATAGTGATGCTTTAAATTCACTAGTGGAACATCTGCCTGGAAATAAGTTAGTGTTGGGCGATTTTAACGCCCATCACTATCAATGGGGTAGCTTGAGGATTGATGGTCGTGGGGAGCAAGTAGCCGACCTAATACTACAGTCCAACCTCTGTCTTCTGAACGATGGTAGAGCGACTCGTGTAGATGATCGTACTGGTAACTTTTCGGCCATTGACTTATCTTTGGCCTCCTGTGGTATACATCAAGATCTCTCATGGGACCCTTACGACGACTCCTTGGGAAGTGATCATTTACCCATCTGTCTTTCTTATACACGCGACATCATTTCGGACCCTCCACCTCCAAAATTTAACTATAAGAAAGCAGATTGGGGATCCTTCTCAAGGATCGCCAATTTAGATATATCTGGGGAGACCATAGATGTTAAGGTCGAAAATATAACCCAATCCATATTACACGCAGCTGAGGCTGCTATTCCCAAGACTTCTACAGTTCATGCGAAGCTTAGAGCACATTGGTGGACGCCGGATTGCCGACAAGCTTTAAGAAAACGCAATAGGAGATACAGGATTTTTGATAGTCAGCCCACTGAGAAAAATTTTATTGCATACAAACAGGCACGGGCTGAGGCAAGGAGAATAATAAGAAGGGCCAAACGTGACTCCTGGCGGTCCTTTGTGTCCACGGTGACTCGTACAACACCATTACGTAAAGTCTGGTCCACCATAAGAATATTAAATAATAAAGGCCCATACTTCCCCATTACCACCTTGCAAGTAAATAATAACATCTATGACGAGCCCGTGGACGTTGCTAACATCCTCGCCAGGAGTTTTTCTCATGTAAGTAGCTCAGCCAATTATGACCCGCGTTTCCAACATCATAAACGCACGGCTGAGCTACAGATATTAGACTTTGCCACAGAAGACGTAAACTCCCCGTACAACCAAGAGTTTACGCTAGATGAACTGCTCCTTGCCCTTAAATCCTGTAAAGACACCAGCCCTGGACCAGACACCATCACGTACGGTATGATCCAGCATCTTAATCAGGACAACCTGATTAAGATGTTAGCATTGTACAATGAGATTTGGGCGTCTCGAACGTTCCCAAACTCATGGCGCTTTGCGCACGTCATACCGATACCCAAAGAGGCTGGTCGTCTTATGAATCCCACTTCATTTCGTCCTATTGTGTTGACTTCTTGTCTATGTAAGGTCATGGAACGAATGGTTAACAATAGGCTTCTTTTTGTTTTAGAGTCGAAGAATTTGTTAAATGATCAACAATGTGGCTTCCGTAAATACAGAAGTCCACTAGATCATTTAATGAATTTGGAGCATTGTATTGCAGAGGCATTTGCCAATAAAGAATTCATGATAGGGGTGTTCCTGGACATCCATAAAGCCTATGACATGACCTGGCGACACGGTATATTAATGAAGCTCTATGCTTATGGTTTAAGAGGAAATTTGCCTGTTTTTATTTCAAATTTCTTAAGGGACAGAACTTTCTCTGTCAAATTGCCCCGTAACGTAACATCGGATATATTTATCCAGGAAAACGGGGTGCCACAGGGAAGTGTGCTTAGTCCTACTTTATTTAGTATTATGATCAATGATATTCTGTCATCAGCTCCCATCCCGAGGAATCTTAAATACTCACTCTACGCTGACGATTGTGCAATATGGCACTCTTCCCGTAATGCACAATTTTCGGCTGGACGGATTCAAGCAGCCCTTGACTCCATCCACCAATGGGCCTTGCAGTGGGGATTTAAGTTTTCCGTACGTAAGTGTGCCGCTATAATTTTCACTAATCGTAACGTACCTAATTTGTGCTTAACTTTGGATAATGAGGCGGTACCTTTTCAAAATTCTGTAAAATTTTTAGGAATACATTTTGATCGTAGAATGAATTTTAAACTTCACGTTAATACTTTGCTTGCTCGTTGTGATAAACCGTTAAATGTCCTCAAGTACCTAGCGGGTACTACCTGGGGTGCCGACAGAAAATCTTTATTAATGGTGTATAAGTCCCTTATTCGATCAAAGCTAGACTATGGCGCACAGGTGTATGGCTCGGCATCTGATGCCACGCTGAAAGGATTGGATGTGTTACAGAATAAATGCTTGCGAATGTGTCTTGGAGCTGTACGGTGTACCCGTGTGGCTCGTATGGAAGTGGAGGCGAATGTGCCTCCCCTCCGTATTCGCCGTGACCACCTGGCCTTGTCCTCCGGCATAAGGACATTAAGAAAAAGTAATATCGGCAATGTGGCCTGTACCCCCCTGCGTCAATACCACCACCTTCTGCGGGGGGTGCGTCGGCCACTTGCCGCTCGCCTCCACTTACTGACTCAGGAGCTTGATGTGGACCCCAGTGACTGTGACAAGTTGGTGCTTAAAAATATAGCGCCTTGGGAGCCACCCGGCTTTACAGTCGATGTTACATGGCTCCCAGCACCAAAGGCCAAGGCGCCGGAGGCGGAGGTCCACCACTTGTTTCGTAACATCATTGTTCGTCACTTGGGGTCCCATCAATTGTACACCGACGGCTTCAAGTCGAGTGAATGTGTGGGTGCAAGTGTGTGGTCGACTGAATGTGCCCTCAGGTATCGGTTGCCGACTCATACATCTGTGTTTACTTCAGAACTTTTTGCTATTGACAAAGCCATAGACTATGCTCTTAATTCTAGACATGACTCATTTGTCATATTTTCAGATTCAAAATCAGCCCTTCAGGCAATTGCATCTTGCACTACGGACTCTCATGAGATCCAGGGCCGCATCGTTAATAAGTTGCATTCATGCAACAAGTCATTCACGCTGATCTGGGTGCCTGGTCATTGTCGTATCTACGGCAATGAGCAGGCTGACTTACTTGCAAAGTCGGCTGTAGAGCTCGAGGAGACTTGGGACGTTCCTCGTGATCTACGGTCGAGTCTATCTCTCAGAAAGAAATCAATAAATCTTCTGTGGCAAGGTCAGTGGACCAGACTAAATATTCCAACTTGTAAGCCGTACCTGGGCAACTGGGACACTGCCAACCGTCCCAGTCGCCTAGAAGAAAAAGTGTTGGCACGGTTACGGCTTAATGCCACCATTGTAACCCACATAAAACCATATATGGAAAGACGCTTCCCACCGCACTGTGACATCTGTAATGCGGTGTTATCTATTAGTCATATCATCCTGCGCTGTCGGCGATTTATTCGTGAACGTGCTTCACTTATAAATTACTGCGGCGCAGTAGACGCCCCCTTCACCCTTTCCACCATCCTGGGTGATGGGGACATTGTTATGACTGATAAATTGATGGCTTTCTTGAGAGAGACCGGACTGATCAGAGTGCTGTGACTTTTTTACTGTGTGGTTATGGTTTTTATGAAGAGTAAATATGTATATATTGTAATATTAATTAGGGTTGACAGTTGACATATTTTAAATAGTTCCTCCTCCCACCGATCTATTTCTAATATAGATGTCCCCTACATTAAGCCAAGTTCCTCGCCTGACAGTCACCAGATGATGATTGCAAGTGTGCAATATAGGAAGGTATTGGGCACTTGCAGTCGATGGTGGTCTGCTGGGCGAGGTTCTTCACTTTTTGTACAAATTATGTAAATACATTATATTATCTTGCTTAAGTTATTCTAATTAGGGACGACAGCTGACGTATATGGAAATGTTCCTGACTCGTCTGGTTCCCTTTCATATATTGATGTCCCCTATATTAGGTTGTGCCTCGACTGACAGTCACCAGGTGATAAGTGCAGGTATGTAATGTAGAAAGGCATTACATATCTGCAGTCGATGGTGTTCTGTTAGTCGAGGTATTTTTACCATTAGTGTAGGTCTAGCTATTTGTCTCTGTAAGATTTAGTATAGGTTAGCGATTTGTCTGTTAGGTGATTAGTTTTAGGGTCTTTAGATTAGTTTTCCTTTATAATATAAGGTATAAAAAATATAAAACAAAGAAAAAATAAAAAAAATAAAAATACAAAAAAAAATAAATAAGATTAAAATTATTATATATATATGTACGTTTGCATGAAAGTGTGTCTGTATGTATGCATGGAAGTGTGTGTGTGTGTGTGTGTGTGTGTGTGTGTGTGTATGTATGTATATATATATATGTTTGTATATATATGTATATATGTTTAAATGTATATACATATATATATATCTATACACGGCCTTAATAACCAGGGGCTTCGGCCCCAATGGTTGATAGGCCGGAAAAAAAAAAAAAAAAAAAAATTATTGCTGGTTATTACTAGTAGTAGTAGTAGTACGTTTTTTCTGTTGAATGTATTTTTAATGAAAATGTGTAAGCAACCCACAAAAGACTATTAACACATCCCACGGGCTAATGTCCGAGCTGAGTGAAATAATATGGTATCTAGAATACAGTAAAACAAAATGTCTCTCTGAAAATCATTTTTCATCAAGTCGGGGGACGTCATTCCTACGCTGAATGAAATTCGTCAGCGATAGAAGAATCAAGAGAATCCTTGGCCTGAACTACTGCAATATGCACAATATAGAAAATTACTTATATAAATACATAAATGAAAAAAAAATAAAAGGTGGAGGGGGGACCACAGAAACCACGAAAAGACAGACGTTATTGGTAGCTTGGCGCGAATGTGTGTGTGTGTGTGTGTGTTAATGTATGCTGGTGGTGTAGTGATGTGCCCCGCCCCCAACCCCTCCCCCTGCACCACACGTGATATTATCCCGGCCCTCACAACTTTTAATGGCCACACCTTCACTCCAGATTACCCGTTAAATTGCCCGGAATAAGTTACCCATCCCTCCCCCCCCCCTCTCTCTCTCTCTCTCTCTCTCTCTCTCTCTCAGTTAAGTTTGTACCCCTTCTCTCCCATTTTAGGACTGTCCCAAGGAGCTGTTTAGGGTAAGTCATTTTATATTGTAAGTTTTCATAATATTTCGGCTTCTTCTTGTAACTTCTCGTAGTATTTTAAGCGTATTGCTCTAAATTCATAGTATCTGTTTCTTATGATTTGAATTTTAAGTTTTTGATGTGAGTTTCTTGGTGTTTAAGGCTTTTCTTTTACACGAGTTCAGCTTGAGAATATATTGTAGCATAAAGTATGGATGTTCTGATTCGTGTTAGCAAATATATATCCAGCATTTAGGCCCGTATTGTCTGAGGCTCCTTACACAAACAAACAATCAGCACACACACACACACACACACACACACACACACACACACACACAACAAAGAAGGCTTACTACCCTTCCAAACCCAGCACACACACACACACACACACACACACACACAAGGAAAACATACTACCATTCCAAACCCAGCACACACACACACACACACACACACACACACACACACACACACACACACACACATACACATTAGAGAAGGCTTACCACCCCTCCAAACGCAGCACCTGAAACACAACAACATCAGGCAGTGGTGTGGTATTGGTAAACAGCTAACTGGATGTAGTAGACAAACTTTCCTTCTTCCCTTGTGTTGATCAGCTGAGTAACAAGGAAGCTGCACACACAGTCAATAGTCACCTTGCCAGTATTTGCCAACAGTTGCAAACACCTGACCACAGCTGTCTATCAGCATGCCTCCCTGTTCCTCCTGCCCCCCCCCCCCCTCGGCAAGGTGGAGGAGTGTCAAGTTACAAGAATCAACTCAAGTCCCTGAAAAGCAAACGTTCTACCAAACCAGATGGTCTACCGCTTAAGCTGTACAAGGAATTTGTGTCTGAACTAGCCACACCCTTCATCTTCATATTCAGTGCCTCATTTAGACATGTGCCCCAACGAATGGAAAACAGCATATGTATCTCCACTTCCAAAATCACCAATCCAGAATCCCCTAACAGAGTGCGTGCCGTGGCCATAAAACCCATACCCAGCACTGTTTGCGCAGGATCAGATATCGCTGACTCAGTTGATTCTCAGCAGTTTGGAGGTATGAAGTCGTCCTCTACCACGCATTGCCTTGTTATTTTCCATGATCTCAATCGCAGTTTGGAACAACCCAGAACCTCAGTAGCAGTGGCATTTGTGGACATCCCCAAAGCATTCGACCTGGTCAACCACAACATAATCATAATGAGGCTGTGGATTTGAGGCTACGAGGGAGCCTGGTTAAGTGGTTGACTGACCTTCTTTGGGGTCGCCAGCAGACGGTCAGATATCGTGATACCACATCTACCTCCCTCCCCCTCTCTTGCGGTGTACCGCAGGGTACCAAGATGGGTCCACTGCGCTTTCCCATGCTCATTAATGATGCGCTGATGGACACATCATTGCTGGGAATAAGTCGATGATTTCACTTTTGATATCACAATTGATAACACATCCCCTGACTTCAGTGCATTCTAGGGCGTCATGAACAGTGTACGAGAGTGGACCACCAACAACGATGTCACAGTGAACCATGCCAAAACAGTCGTGATGCATATCAGCCTGAGGACAAACAATATTCCAACTCCTGGCATCACACTGTGTCCTCATGTCCGTCGAGTGGTCGAAGGCTTCAAGCTCCTGGGCATTACCATAGATAACAACTTGACATGGAAGTGTCATGTCAGCAATGTCAACAAAGCTGCATCATTCCACCTCTGCCTGCTACGACGACTAAAATCGCTAGGAGTACCACCAAACGAGCTGAAGAATGTATGTAACATATTCAGCTTACCAAAGCTGACTCACGCATGTACAGCCTCGGCGTCATCCTTTACAGCTACACAGATGCAAGAATTTGAAAAAGTGCGGAAAGGGCGTGCAAAATCATTATCACCCACACACACACTGCATGCCAAGATGCTTTAGCCATACTTGACATTCCCACCTTGAAGTTCCTTTTAAAAAACACACATACACAGATTTCGATCTCATATTACTCACTCATTCTCGTTTTTGTTCCTTCCTTCCTGCCTCCAGACGCCCCCACCACTCACCCACAGCAGACACCACAACATCATAAAACCCATAAAAAACAGAAAAAGCAGATAAAAATATATAGCCCCATACCGCACATAGCGAATATGATAAACGACCAGAACAGTATGATTATGAACAGAGAAGTAAGGGTAATAGTGTTCCACCCCCCCTCCCTCCATAATATGCTCCAACTACAGGCAGAGATTTGCCGAATCTCTGCAATTTGCTGCTGTGCACTGTCACTGTAATATATTGCTATACGGCTATATGTGTGAAATTCCATTATATTTTTGTAAAGTTTAATACTAGGCTCTTATTATTAAATGTTAGTATTGTGTGATATACAATAAATACGATATAATGACATACTGATGCCATTGGTTACACCACCCAATTGTGCAATAAGTGAAAGGCATAACTATACTAGGTGATATACAGTCAGTATTGTATAATGATATCGGCAAATAATTACATACGAGTAAGACTGGCAATACCCTCAACCATTTATGATATGATATTATGACTTTATAAGTAGATAATTACTGTACACTGTGTGATATACAAGTATTTATATACTGATGTGGTATTATGACATTGGCATTAATTACATGACACTGCCTATATTATCAGTCACATAATTAAGTAGTAAGTAAAAGGCAATAGTTCTGTGTAATATACAGTCTGTCTTTCTATCTATCATTCAATTGTCAGAAGCCTTAATCCTGTAAGGGGTGGCCACAAACACATCACCTCCGTGTCGCCCTGTCCCACGCCATTTCGCTGCCCTTCCCCCAGCACACACACTCTTGTCTCATAAACCTCTCCATCCCTCCACCTCATTCTCGGCCTCCTCCTCCCTCTCCTCCCCTCCACCTCACTCGTTATTCTGTCGCCCTCCATGTTCTGCACGTGCTCAAACCACCTTAGTGTATTTCTCCTAACGCTTTCTATCACATCCACACCACAACGCTCCTTCACTTTTTCATTTGTTAGTCTGTCTCTCTATGTACAGTAACTCCACATGCTCCTCACATATTTACTTATTTCCACTGCTCTTACTCTTGATGTGTCCTTCCAACAAGGTCCAAGCTCACTTCCGTACTTTAGAGTTGGTATCACAATACTATCATGAAACGACTTTAATACTTCCATGCTATTGATTATCACTGCATTCAAAGAACCAGCAACCTTTCTTCCCGGCTGTACCCTTTCAAGCACTTCATACTCCAAATTTCGTTCCTTACTCATCACACTTCCCAGGTACTTAAATGCACTCACATTTTCCATTTCCTCATCATCCAACCTCACTGTGCAATATATTCAGTGACTTCGTTTCTCTCGAAGATCATAACTTTACTCTTCCTTACATTCACCTTTAGATTCCGTTTCTTACACATTCTCCCAAATTCATTCACCAAGCCCTGCAGTTCCCCTTTGTCTTCCCATAACAATACAGTATCATCTGCGAACAACAGTACTGAAAGTTTTCAAATGCTGCCCTTTCTCATTAAGGCCGCTCCAGCAACCATTGCCCTACCTTGTACCTCTTTTATAACCCCATCTATATACAGATTGAACAACCACGAAGACATGACACATCCTTGTTTCAATCCAACGTTTAGACAGAAAAATTCACTCATTTCATAATCCACATGCACTGCAACCTTTGCACCCTCATACTTGCTCTTCACAGCATTCAACAACTTCCCATTTACTCCATCTATGCTTAATATTTTCCACATTCCATGTCTTTCCATTCTGTCATAAATTATGCTTTCTCCTAATCCATGAAGACCACAGACAACTTCTTGCCCGTCTTTATAAATTTCCATTACAGACCTGAGGATGAATATCTGATCTACACTACCTCTTCCCTTCCTAAAACTTTACTGTTCTTCTCCGACCAATTCCTCTGTTATTTCCCTAACTCTGTCAATAAATATCCTACCATATACTTTTCCTATTACACTGAGAAGACAAATGCCTCTGTGATTACCACACACTTCTTTTTCCCCTTTTCCTTTGTACGGGGGAGTAATTATACATGATTTCCAATCCTCTGGGACCCTACCTTCCTCCCATGCCAATCTGCACATCTTCCACATCCATTCTATTACTATCTCTCCCCCATACTTCAGCATTTCATCACACACTCCATCAATTCCTAGGGCTTCCTCCATTTTTACTTTTTTCATTGCTTCCATTACTTCCATTCTGCTGATTTCTTCCTCCCTTCTTATCACCCCCCTTCTCCCTGCCACTTATACTCGCAATACTTTCATTCATAATATTTAAAAATTCCTTAAAGTGTTCGCTCTATCTGCTAACTTTGTTTTCTTTTTCCACCATCAACCTACCATTTTTTTTTTTTTTTTTTATCTTTCATTCCCCTACTAACGTCTTTTTTACCCTGTCCAACACTCTTTACCTCCTTCCGAAATATTTCCTCACATTCCCTCCACTTTACACTCAAATTCTTTCCAAATTCCTCAACCACTCTCCCCTTACTCTTTCTTTCTAATCTTCTCACGTCTGTTTTCCTCTCTGTATATATCTCCTCCGTCTCTCAGTTTCCTCCAAGCCTCTGCTTCCCATCCACTCACTATATGCTTTCTTCTTTTGCGCCACAGCTTGTCTCACCTCTTCATTTCACTATGCTGTTCCTTGCATTCGCTTTCACCTTCTCTTCATCCCACACACCACCCCCCATGCTGCACAAATTTCTTCTGTGAATATCTTGCACATACCTTCCACCTCCCTGATCTGCTCCAAATCATATTTAACCAATCACTCCTCCACTTCTCTCTTATATTCTGCCTTTTTTCCATCCTCTTGCAACCTTTCTTCTCTCCTTGTATGAATTACTTCCTGCTGTCCTTCCTTGTTTCTCTTCACCCATTACATTTGTACCTTGACCTTCACCACCACCAAGCGGTGGTCAGAAGTCCACTTCCCCAATCTCTGTATGCTCCTGCATCCATTACATACCTTCTCATTCTCTCATCCACACACACATAATCAACCATTGCCTTCCGTTCATTCAGCTCACCACCCACACTTATCACTCGCCACGTATACCTGTGGATCGTTTTGTGCCCAATGAGGGTATTGGCTATCACCAACCCCCTCTCCCACAAATGTCCACTAGAGCACTGCCATTCTCATCCACATCCGCAGGCACACCCCACTCACCAGGTACTCCATCCACCTCCGGATTTGCCCAGAACTTTTCTTTCACTCTGCTCGCACGGTCTTCCGTTGGCGCATATACACACACAATGAACACAAAATATTGACAGTGTTCGATGAGATACTTCAGTCCTTTCTTGTATAATGAACATCTGCTCTATGATTAATTGCTCAAATTCTTTTTTTTTTTTTTTTTTCAACACGTTTTGGAGAAAACCACAAACTTTAAAGCTGTAACTTTCCAGACATATAGCTGTGGTCCCTATTATGATCCAGAAGGAATATAGCTACAGTTAAGCATACAGTTAGCCAGTTATTGAGACAAACGTAAAATTTACACATGCGTTCTTCGACATCTTTGTCTTCAGATCCCTTGTAGATGGTACACAAGAAGCTACCCTAGGGTCTTCAAATCTTGTTTATATTACACGTACCTAACATATCATGCGGCGAAGTTTTATTATTGTGGCTGCACGATAAGAATAGGTAAGTAATGATATTTACGATTAGCAACATTTACACACTACACACACCCTTCACACACACACTTATTGCAGGTATTATGTAATTGTTTCACTGCTGTGCATATCGTGTTGGCACGCACACACACACACACACACACACACACACACACACACACACACACACACACACACACACACACACACACACACACACACACACACACACACACACACACATCTCAAAAAGCATATAGACAAGATTGAAAAAGTTCAAAGGGCCGCTACAAGATGGATACCAAGCTTAAGGGACCTAAGCTACGAAGAAAGACTAAATAAACTGAATCTACCAACACTACAGGAGAGAAGGAAAAGAGGTGACATGATAATGCTATATAAGTGCATATCAGGAAAGGAGAAAATAGACATAAATGATTACTTAACATATGGAGAAGCATCAGCAAGAGGACACTGCAAAAAACTGCATAAGAAGAGAGGTGATAAAGACGTAAGGAAATTCAGTTTCCCAAACAGAGCAATTGATCAATGGAATGCACTACCGAATGAAATAGTGTGTGCCAAAACAATTCACAAATTTAAGGATATGTACGATAAATATGGTTTAAGACACGGGGCAGTACGAGCTTGACTTATTCCTGTAAAGATACAATTAGGTAAGAACAATTAGGTAGGTAAGAACACACACACACTTATTGCAAGTATTATGTAATTGTTTCACTGCTGTGCATATCGTGTTGGCACACACACACACACACACACACACACACACACACACACACACACACACACACACACACACACACACACACACACACACACACACACACTTATTGCAAGTACAGTATTATGTAATTGTTTCACTGCTGTGCATATCGTCTTGGCATACACACACACACACACACACACACACACACACACACACACACACACACACACACACACACACACACACACTGGTGACTTTTTTTTTTTTGTCCTGACATCTGATCGCCTGCTGTACTGCTTAATGGCCTTCCACTGCTTTGTCTGTCTGTCTCCGAGTATATACCGTAACTGTCTATGCTCCACCTGTGACATACCTGCTTGGCCACTTCTGTATTGCTTGCACACCTCTCATTTTCTCCTCCAATGTAACATTCTTTATGAATGGTAATTCCACATTAACCTAGTCCAGATTTTCTTTCTCTTAGCTTAGTGTCATAATAAAACCATTGTATCGCTCTGCATCCTGTGTACAGGACTTCTCCGTAACTAGCGTATTTTATCTAGTTTTTGTTATAAATTAGCATTCAAATTGGCGAAATAGCATTTTTAGGCTGTTTAAGTAAAAGCGTACAGTCCCATTTTCTACGTTGCCTGGTGACTAATAAGTTTGTGTTTTGGTGCCGTGACTACTGCATGGGAAATGACGAGGAAAGCACCCGACAAACATTCCTCCTGTCTGCTGGAAACACGCTGCTCTCCATCTACAAATCCAATTCACAGTTTCAGTCCTAGGTGTCGTATTCTAGGTGGCAGAGGGAACTTCTTTCTTGGTGATTTATTTTTCATATTTCATTCTCGTGTGTTATTTATATCGTTTTAATATCTACATATAGTTCATTCACTGGCGGACATTCTCGACCTTTTGCAGCGAATTTCTCATAGTCCAGTGGCAAAATAAAGCACTACGGCTCTTCATCTGTGGCACTTTTTCGTGACTTACACCATATTCTAGTGTTAATCTCTTGTCAAAGGTCATAATTCAAAATACAGATATGGCATTTTTACGCCAAGTTGAAATGGTCAGAGGATATTTTGGTGTAATGTGCAGAATACATAGCCAAGAATGAGGTGTTAGGAAATCTCCAGAGCCACCTACAATATAATACGTCTTTAGGCGCAAACAGACTGGGCAAAAGAGACCTTGCCCAAAGATCGCATCATATATATTTTGCATTGTCTGCTGACCTCTTACTTCTACTTTCCTTGCTGCCTGCTGATATACTTCTTCCTTTTGGTGCCTAGTGTTTACGTCTTCCATATTACCTGCTGACTTCCTCTCCCTCCCTTTTTGTTTTTCTTGATGGCGTGGTTTGTGACGGTGGTGTGACGATCAGCGTGAGGAGAGCAAGAAGTCATTCCCTGGTGGGGGGCGCAGATCCCTGGAACCACTCATCCGATGGCTGGCACTACTTGCACGAGCACAGGTACGCATACTGTAACATCAAGAAATAATAATAATAATAATCTATCTATCTATCTATAGCCCGACGCCCTAATCCCGCAAAGGGTGGCCGCAGACAAAACGCCTCCAAGTCGCTCTGTCACCCACCATTTGACTACTCTCCCCCCAACTCACCCCCCCCTCCCTCATATACCTCTCAACTCCATCCCTCCACCTCATCCTCGGTCTACCCTCCCTCTCCCTCCCTCCACCTCACCTACATACACTCTCTTAGTCAGTCTTTCATTCTCCATTCTCTTCACAAGTCCAAACCACCTCAGTGTATTTCTCTTATTCTTCTCAACCACATCCACATCCACCCCACAACGTTCCTTCACTTCTTCATTTGTCAACCTGTCCCTCCACGTCACTCCACATGCTCCTCTCAAGTAGCTCATTTCCACTGCTCTCACTCTTGACTTGTTCCCCTCTTGCAAGGTCCACGCCTCGCTTCCATACGTCAGGGTAGGGATCACAATACTATCATGCAGTGACTTCTTAACTTCCATACTCACCTCCTTATTTCTCATAACTGCTTTCAGTGTACCAACAACCTTCCTTCCCTGCTGTACCCTTTCACGCACTTCATCCCCCAAAGTTCCATCCTTACTCATCACACTACCCAAGTACTTGAATGCACTCACATTCTCCATATCCTCACCATCCAACCTCACTGCGCACTCTGTGACTTCATTCCTCTCAAACACCATAACTTTACTTTTGTTTACATTACCTTTCGGGATGGAAGTAATGCGAGTATAAGTGGCTGGGGAATGGCTGGGAGAAGCAGGGAGGTGAGAAGAGAGGAAGAAATCAGTAGGATAGAAGTTGTGGAAGCAATGAAGAAAGTGAAATTGGGGAAACCCCCAGGAATTGATGGAGTGTGTGGTGAAATGCTGAAGCATGGGGGAGAGATAGTAGTAGAATGGATGTGGAAGATGTGTAGAGTGGCCTGGGAGGAAGGTAGAGTCCCGGAGGATTGGAAGTCAAGTATAATTATTCCCTTGTACAAAGGAAAAGGGGAAAAAGAAGTGTGTGGTAATCATAGGGGCATTTGTCTTCTTAGTATAATAGGAAAAGTGTATGGTAGGATACTTATTGACAGAGTTGGAGAAAGAACAGAGGAATTAGTTGGAGTAGAACAGGGAGGCTTTAGGAAGGGAAGAGGTTGTGTAGATCAGATATATATTCTTAGATCTTTAGTGGAAAAGTTTCTAGAGAAGGGAAAGAAGTTGTATGCAGCTTTCATGGATTTGGAGAAAGCATATGACAGGGTGGATAGACAAGCATTGTGGAAAGTATTAAGAATATATGGAGTACATGGGAAGTTGTTGAATGCTGTGAAGAGTATGTATGATGGTGCTAAGGCTGCAGTGCGTGTGGATAGTGAACTAAGTGAATTTTTCTCTTTGAAGGTTGGGCTGAAACGGGGATGTGTCATGTTTCCATGGTTGTTCAATCTGTACATGGATGGGGTAATAAAAGAGGTACAAGGTAGGGTACTGGATGTTGGAGTGGCCCTGGTGAGAGAGGATAGTGTTTGGAAACTCCCTGTACTGTTGTTTGCAGATGATACTGTGTTGTTGAGTGAAGACGAAGGGGAGCTGCAAGGCTTGGTGGATGAGTTTGGGAGAGTGTGTAAGAAACGGAATCTAAAGGTGAATGTAGGGAAGAGTAAAGTGATGGTCTTTGAGAGAGGTGAAGTCAGTGAATGTACAGCGAGGTTGGATGGTGAGGAATTGGAAAATGTGAGTACGTTTAAGTACTTGGGTAGTGTGATGAGTAAGGATGGAGGTTTGGAGGGTGAAGTGCTTGAAAGGGTACAGCAGGGAAGAAAGGTTGCTGGTTCTTTGAAAGCAGTGATAAGAAACAGGGAAGTGAGCATGGAAGTGAAAAAGTTACTACATGACAGTATTGTGATACCAACTCTAACGTATGGAAGTGAAGCTTGGACGTTGTTGGAAGGACACAAGTCAAGAGTGAGAGCAGTGGAAATGAGTTATTTAAGAGGAGCCTGTGGAGTCACATGGAGAGACAGGCTGACGAATGAGGATATAAAGGAGCGTTGTGGTGTGGATGTGGATGTGATAGGAAGCGTTATGAGGAACACACTGAGGTGGTTTGGCCATGTGGAGAGGATGGAGGGTGAAAGACTGACGAAGAGAGTGTATGTGAGTGAGGTGGTGGGGGGAAGAGGGAGGGGGAGGCCGAGGATGAGATGGAGGGATGGGGTGGAGAGGGATATGAGAGAGGGGGGTGTGAGTTGGGAGCAGGGCAGTGAAATGGCGGGGGACAGGGCGACGTGGAGGCGATTTGCTTGTGGCCACCCCAAACGGGATTGAGGCGTCTGGCAATAGATAGATAGATAGAAAAAACTTTCAGATTCCTCCTCCCACACACTGTCCCAAATTCATTCATCAAACCTTGCAACTCCCATTCATCTTCACTCAATACTGTATCATCAGCAAACAGCAACACAGGAATCTTCCAAATCTCACCCTCATTCATTAGAGCCACCCCCACATCCACTGCCCTACCTTGCACCTCCTTTATAACCCCATCCATGTATATATTAAACAGCCATGGAGACATCACACAACCCTGTTTCAGTTCCACATTGAGATCAAAGAACTCACTTAGCTCACCATCCACTCGCACCGTAGCCCTAGCTCCCTCGTACATACTCTTCACAGCACTCAACAATTTCCCCTCCACTCCATATATTCTTAATACCTTCCACATACCTTGCCTATCTATTCTGTCATTAGCTTTCTCCAAGTCCATGAAGGCAGCATACACTTTCCTTCCCTTCTCTACAGTAGATACTTCTCCACTAAACATCTTAGAACAAATATCTGATCTACACACCCTCTTCCCTTCCTAAATCCCCCTTGTTCTTCACCAAGTAGCTCCTCTGTCATATGCCTAACCCTATCAATGAGTATTCTACCATATATTTTACCAGTCACACTAAGAAGGCAAATACCCCTATGGTTACCACATACTTCTCTCTCCCTTTTTCCTTTGTATAAAGGAACATTTATACCTGATTTTCAGTCCTCTGGAACCCTTCCCTCTTCCCAAGTCAATCTACACAACTTCCATATCCACTCCACAATAATCTCACCCCCATACCTAAGCATTTCACCACACACTCCATCAATTCCTGGGGCCTTTCCCAACTTAATCTTCTTCATCGCTTCCACTACTTCCGCCCTACTGATCTCTTCCTCCCTCCTCTCATCTCTTCTTCTCCCAGCCATTCCCCAACCACTTATACTCGCACTGCTCTCACTCTCTACATTCAACAAATCCTCAAAGTTCTCCTTCCATCTCCTCAGTTTCTCTCTCTTCTCCACCAACAATCTATTATTCCTATCTTTCACTCCCCTACTATTTCCCCTTTCACACTACCGTACCTTACTTTCTTTACCTCCTTCCAAAACAATTTCTTACTCTCCCTCCATTTCACACTCAGGTTCCTCCCAAACTCTTCAACCACATTCTTCTTACTCTCCTTCACCAGTCTCTTAACCTCCCTTCTCCTGCTCACATATACCTCTCTCTTCTCTTTCTCATTTCCCCTACCTCTACTCGCTAACCATTCACTATATGCCTTCTTCTTTTGTTCCACAGCTCGTTTCACCTCATCATTCCAGCATGCTGTCCCTTGCACACCCCTGCATCTCCTTCTCACTCCACAAACCACCTCACACGCTGCGCCTATCTCTTCCATAAATATCTTACATACGTCTTCCACCCCTTCCATCTGCTCTAGCTCATACCTTCCCAGTCTTTCTTCCACTATGCTCTTATACTCTGTCATTTTCTCACTATTTTGCAAAATTCTCCACTCTTCTCACAGGAGTTGCTTCCTCCTGTCTTCCCCTTCGTCTCCTCAACCACTTTCTTTGCAGCTTCACCTTGGCCATCACTAAGTGGTCCGAGACTCCATTCCCCCACCCTCTCCACACTCTTGCATCCAACACTTGTCTTCTCATTCGCTCATCCACACACACGTAGTCTATCATTGCCTTTCGTTCAACAAGTTCACCATCCATTCTCCTCATTACTCTCCATGTATACCGATGGATCATCTTATGACGAAAGTATGTGTTGGCTATTGCCAACCCCTTACCAACACAGATGTCCACCAAAGCACTACCATTCCCATCTACTTCAGCTGGCACACCCACTGACCAACCACTCCATCCACTCGTACATTCCCAACTTTGCCATTCATGTCTCCAATCAACAGCACTCTCTTGCTCCTCTCAAACTTGTCCATACATGCTTCTACTCTCGCCCAAAACTCATCTTTCACTCTTGCCACCCGATCCTCTGTCGGGGCATACACACATACAATCGTCCACGCTTGTATACCTACTTTCATCCTCACCCATACAATCCTTGCACCCACTGTTCCATACTGTGTTATATTCTCCTTCCACTTCTTGCTTAATAATAATAATAATAATAATAATAATAGTAATAATAATAATAATAATAATAATAATAACAATAATAGCAGCATAGTAGTAGCAGCAGCAGCAGCAGTAGTAGTAGTTGTAGTAGTAATAATGAGGATGACTGTGACCAGTGAGAGACTCTGCCAGCTAAGCAAAGTTACTCATACAGTACTTTAAATCCCTGAATGACTCTTGCTATTGAGTCCCTTCCATCCCATGACGTATTTTCCATATTAGTCTTGCCACCATCAGAGGATGTGATTTGACTTGAAGCTGTCAAAGGTTAATGTTGGAATATGCCACCCTTGCAGTACGACGAATCTATTCTTCGGTGAATAATATCATGTAGACATGGTATGCTAATAAGTGCGTCATTGGATCTAAAGGATGAACTCAGTAACGCGGTGATTTTGCTGGCTAACGAGATGCCTCCCGGGATATATGGATATTAGAGATAGAAAGAGGGCTACCTCTCTCCCTCCCTCTCTCTCTCTCTCTCTCTCTCTCTCTCTCTGGAAGAATTATACTCACATTAAAAAGAAGGAAAGTTATTGATAAGGTGCAACAATTTCGGCCTGTCTTGGGGTCGTACACCACCTACGGTTAAGAAGGCCCTCTAACACATTTAGTGTAGCGATTTTTTCCCCGTTCAACACATTGACCTTTCTCTTTAACGTTCTTTATATAATATCACCTCTGACATACCTGGCTCAAGTATCAGGAATGATAATATTAACCGTCCACATTCAGAAATGAAGTGAGGAAGAGGTACTACAGAACGAGAACAGGGTTTCGTGGTGGTGATGGGGCCTTCTTGATTTGCCATCTTTATCTCCAGCTCATAGAGTTAAATCCCATAGTCATAATCTTCCTTATAATAAACGATATCAAAAGGACCATGAAATCTTTTGCTGTCTGCTGCCCTTTGTACTTCTTTATATTCTCGGTTAACGCCTTCAGTTTGATCATATTTTTGTAATTTTATTCCTTATATATATATTTATATTTATATTTAGTAGATGGAAGAAGAGCATAAGACAGTATGGATCAGTTGGGTCAAGGATTGTGTGGGTAAAGTTGAAAGTTGGAATACAAATGTGGGCGATTGTGTGTGTGTATGCGCCAACGCAAGATCGTGCTAGAAGAGTGAGAGAAGAGTTCTGGACAAATGTAGAAGTGTGCATGGAAAAGTTTGGAAGGAATGAGAGAGTGTTTTTGATTGGTGATATGAATGGTAAAGTTGGGAATGTGAAGGTGGATGGAATAGTTGGTGAGTGGGGTGTGCCTGCTGAGATAGATGAGAATGGGAGTGCGTTAGTGGACATTTGTGCTGGGAGGGGGTTGGTGATAGCCAATAACCTCTTCAGACACAAAATGATCCACAGGTATACATGGCGAGTGATGAGAAGGGTGGGTGGTGAACTGAATGAAAGGAAGGCAATGATTGATTATGTGTGTGTGGATGAAAGGATGCGAAGATGTGTAATGGATGCAAGAGTGTATAGAGGTTGGGGGAGTGGACTTTCTGACCACTACTTGGTGATGGCCAGAGTTAAAGTTCAAGTAAGTTGGAGAAATAGAAGAAGGGAAAGACGAGAGGAAGGAGTAGTTGCAAGGAGAGTGGAAAGGTTACAAGAGGATGAGAAAAAGGCAGAGTATAAGAGAGAAGTGGAGGAACGATTGGGCAAATATGAATTGGAGCAGATGGGAGACGTGGAAGGTGTGTGTAGAATATTTACAGAAGAAATATGTGCAGCATGTGATATGGTGTGTGGAAGGAAGAGAAGACGGAGGGGGGTGCAAGGAACAGCGTGGTGGACTGATGAGGTGAAACAGGCTGTGGCACAAAAGAAGAAAGCATACAATGAATGGATGAGAAATAGGGGCGTGGAAGAAGTTGAGAGGCGGAAGAGTTATATGTAGAAAGAAAGAGAGAGGTGAAAAGATTAGTAAGAGAGAGTAAGAAGAGAGTGGATGAGGAATTTGGAAGAAATTTGAGTGTAAAGTGGAAGGACTGTAAGAAAATGTTCTGGAGAGAAGTGAAAAGAGTAAGACAGGGTGGAAGTGAAGTTAGCAGGGGAGTGAAAGATAAAAATGGTAGATTACTAGTGGAGAAGGGAGAAAAAGTGAGCAGATGGAGAGAACACTTTAAGGAATTGTTGAACGTAGAGGATGGAAGTAATGCGAGTATAAGTGGCTGGGGAATGGCTGGGAGAAGGAGGGAGGTGAGAAGACAGGAAGAAATCAGTAGGATAGAAGTTGTGGAAGCAATGAAGAAAGTTAAATTGGGGAAAGCCCCAGGAATTGATGGAGTGTGTGGTGAAATGCTGAAGCATAGGGAAGAGATAGTAGTAGAATGGATGTGGAAGATGTACAGATTGGCCTGGGAGGAAGGTAGAGTCCCGGAGGATTGGAAGTCAGGTATAATTATTCCCTTGTACAAAGGAAAAGGGGAAAAAGAAGTGTGTGGTAATCATAGGGGCATTTGTCTTCTTAGTATAATAGGAAAAGTGTATGGTAGGATACTTATTGACAGAGTTGGAGAAAGAACAGAGAAATTAGTTGGAGAAGAACAGGGAGGCTTTAGGAAGGGAAGAGGTTGTGTAGATCAGATATTCATTCTCAGATCTTTAGTGGAGAAGTTTCTAGAGAAGGGAAAGAAGTTGTATGCGGCTTTCATGGATTTGGAGAAAGCATATGACAGGGTGGATAGACAAGGATTGTGGAAAGTGTTAAGAATATATGGAGTAGATGGAAAGTTGTTGAATGCTGTGAAGAGTATGTACGATGGTGCGATGGCTGCAGTGCGTGTGGATGGTGAACTAAGTGAATTTTTCTCTTTGAAGGTTGGGTTGAAACAGGGATGTGTCATGTCTCCATGGTTGTTCAATCTGTACATGGATGGGGTAATAAAAGAGGTACAAGGTAGGTTAGTGGATGTTGGAGTGGCCCTGGTGAGAGAGGATAGTGTTTGGAAACTCCCTGTACTGTTGTTTGCAGATAATACTGTGTTGTTGAGTGAAGACGAAGGGGAGCTGCAAGGCTTGGTGGATGAGTTTGAGAGAGTGTGTAAGAAACGGAATCTAAAGGTGAATGTAGGGAAGAGTAAAGTGATGGGCTTTGAGAGAGGTGAAGTCAGTGAATGTACAGCGAGGTTGGATGGTGAGGAATTGGAAAATGTGAGTACGTTTAAGTACTTGGGTAGTGTGATGAGTAAGGATGGAGGTTTGGAGGGTGAAGTGCTTGAAAGGGTACAGCAGGGAAGAAAGGTTGCTGGTTCCTTGAAAGCAGTGATAAGAAACAGGGAAGTGAGCATGGAAGTGAAAAAGTTACTACATGACAGTATTGTGATACCAACTCTAATGTACGGAAGTGAAGCTTGGACGTTGTTGGAAGGACACAAGTCAAGAGTGAGAGCAGTGGAAATGAGTTATTTAAGAGGAGCCTGTGGAGTCACATGGAGAGACAGGCTGACGAATGAGGATATAAAGGAGCGTTGTGGTGTTGATGTGGATGTGATAGGAAGCGTTATGAGGAACACACTGAGGTGGTTTGGCCATGTGGAGAGGATGGAGGGTGAAAGACTGACGAAGAGAGTGTATGTGAGTGAGGCGGAGGGGGAAAGAGGGAGGGGGAGGCCGAGGATGAGGTGGAGGGATGGGGTGGAGAGGTATATGAGAGAGGGGGGTGTGAGTTGGGAGCAGGGCAGTGAAATGGCGGGGGACAGGGCGACTTGGAGGCGATTTGTTTGTGGCCACCCCAAACGGGATTGAGGCGTCTGGCAATAGATAGATAGATAGATAGCACCAGTCGAGCAGGGCAGTACTCCCAAGGTGGATGGAAAGTTGATGACAGGAAGAGCTGGAGCTCCCGGTTCATCAGCCCTCGGGACTAGTTCCTGACCATCCGACTTTGCTGAACTTTTTCAGTGTCTCAGTTACACAGAGAGTAGGCCAGCATGCTGTCCAATACAAGTTTCTCTAACTGTCAAGATCAATCTACATGCACAGTACACACTACACTACTTTTTCAAAATTAAAGAAAAATGACGTACCACAACCGTGCCTCGGAGTCCCCGGGGTGGGGGGAGGAGGATCATAAATGCTCCCACAATCCGCCCCTCTCCAGGTGATAACTCAGTATGCCTGGAACCACTATCTGACTCACTGCCTCTTCATTTCTGCAACATTCGTGGCCTTTCCTCTAACTTTCTCTCTGTTGAACACCATCTCTCCTTCTCTAAACCTCACCTTCTCTTCTTAACAGAGACTCAGCTGTCTGAGGCAACTGACAGCAAACCCTTTTCTGTTTCCTCCTACTTTCTTTCTACTCATTTCAAAGCCAAAGGTGGCTGTTGTGTGTGTATATATATATATATATATATATGTATATATATATATATACGCAACGACATATCATGCTCTCGTGTTCCTGAACTTGATTCTTCTGAATTCTCTACTCTCTGGCTTTGGCTTTCCTGTCATTCTCTGACTAAACATATCTGCATTGTTTCCTTATCTCCTGATTCTGCTGACTATCAAAAATTCTTCGACTATCTTACTTCTACGATGGAACACATTCTATCCATTTCTCCTTTCTCTGAAATCTCCATTCTAGGATATTTCAATGTTCACCACCACCTTTGGCTCTCCTCTCCTTTCACTGATCCACCTGGTGAACAAGCCTACATCTTTTCTATCCTTAATGACCTAGAGCAGCTTGTACAGCACCCTACCCATATCCCTGACCGCCTTGGAGAGAGCTCTGATATACTTTACCTCTGCCTTACAACTAATCCTTCTCCTTACACTGTTAATCTTTCCTCTCAATTGGGCTCCTACGATCATAACCTTATTACCTTAACCTGTCCTATTGCTTAGGTACAGCCTGTGGACCCTCCAAAGAAACGTCGTCTGTGGCACTTTGGAGCTGCGGACTGGGAGGCCCTCAGGCAGTACTTCTTTGATTTTTCCCTGAAATGATTATTGCTTCCATGGCCTGGAGCCATCTGAGTGTGCCTTGCGCATTACGGAAGTTATTCTCTCGGGCATGGAAGCATACATTCCTTTCTCATATCCTTTGACTAATGCAAGAAATCCTTGGTTTAATCACACTTGTTCTAATGCTGTCCGCAACAAGGAGAGGGCCTATAAAAGGTACCGGAGCCAACCTACCCCTGAATCACATCTTTTTTATGTTTCTGCCTGGAATCATGCTAAGTCTGTTTTTCGCTCAGCAAAAAATAATTTCATCTGTACTAAATGCTCTCAACTCTCCAACTCGAATTCTTCCCGCTTCTTCTGGCACCTTGCCAGAAGGAGCAGTTTCTTCTACTGATAATGCAGATCTCTTCGCTCAGACTTTCTCCACAATTCCACCTTAGATGATTCCGGTGCTGTTCCTCCATCACTTCCCCTCTCTGACTTCCTCATGGCTAACATTAAAATTTCTTCAGCTGATGTATTTTCTGGCATCACAGGCCTCAATACTAACAAGGCATATGGGCCTGATGGAGTCCCTCCTGTTGTTCCCAAGAACTGTGCTTCTGTGCTTACACCCTGCCTAGGCAAACTCTTTCGCCTTTGTCTATCAACTTGTACCTTTCCTTCTTGCTGGAAGTTGCTCTCATTCAGCCAGTCCCAAAGAAGGGTGACCATTCCCAACTCTCTAACTATAGTCCAATTGCTTTAACATCCTGTGTCTCAAAAGTTCTCGAGTCTCTTCTTAACAGAAAAATTTTAAAGCATTTTTCCTATCACAACCTTCTTTCTGATCGTCAGTATGGGTTCCGTCAGGGATGCTCCACTGGCGATCTTCTCACCTACCTTTCAGACTCCTGGTCATCCTCCTTTCGGGACTTTGGCGAAAGCTTTGCCATTATTCTTGATATCTCAAGGGGTTTCAGTCGAGTTTGGCATAAATCTTTAATTTCCAAACTGCCTTCTTACGGTTTCTATCCTTCTATCTGTGCCTTCATCTATAGCTTCCTTTCTAGTCGGTCTATAGCTGCCGTTGTAGACGGCCATCGTTCTTCTCCTAGATCTGTCAACAGTGGTGTTCCTCAGGGCTCTGTCCTATCACCAGCTATCTTTCTTTTATTCATCAATGATCTTCTAAGCTGTACATCTAACCCTATCCACTCGTATGCTGATGATTCCACCCTTCACCTTTCCATTCGGTTTCTGCAATGTCCTTCTCAGCAATTACTTCAACAAACAAGGGATGAGGCTATGGCACACCTAATTTCTGACTTGGCTCGTATCTCTGACTGGGGCAAAAATAATCTTGTTGTTTTTAATGCATCAAAGACTCAAACCAGTCAAAATCTTCCACGGCAGTATCCACTAATGTTTAATAATACTCAGCTTAATCCTGCATCATCCTTGAACATGCTTGGGGTTTCATTCACTCGGGACTTATCTTGGAAAGATCATATTGCATCTCTTTTAAAATCTACTTCCAAGAGATTAGGTGTGCTAAACCGACTCCGTGCCTTCTTTACCCCTGCACATTTGTTGACTTTATACACGGGTTCTATTCTCCCCTGTTTAGAGTACAACTCTCATGAGTGGGGAGGGTCCCCACATACAGCTCTTCTCAATAGGGTGGAGTCAAAGGCTTTTTGTATCATCGATTCTCCTCCTCTTACTGGCTCCCTTCAATCTCTGTCTCTTCGTCGCACTGTTGACTCTTTATCTCTTTTCTGTCACTGCTTCAATGGTCACTGTTCCTCTCAACTGTCTGCTTGCATCCCTCCTCCTCTACGACGAGTGCGTAGCACCCATCTAGCAGCAAACTCTCATCGCTTTTCTGTCCAACTCTCTAATGCAAGAGTTAACCGTTACTCCCAGTCCTTCATTTATGCAACAGGTCAACTCTGGACCTGTTTCCCTCTGTATTTCTTACTTCCTATGATCTCCAGTCTGTCAAACGCAGTGTATCCAGGCATCTCGAAATGAACGAATCCTGAATATGGCTGTCTTTTGTATTGTTTTTGTTTTATTTCTTGGAAGGAACTGTAAATTGCGGGCTCAGCCTTTGGTTTCTTCTTCCTCGTATAATATATATATATATATATATATATATATATATATATATATATATATATATATATATATATATATATATATAATTTTGCAAAGAACTGTATGCATCAAGGACCGTAATACCAATAGCTAACTTTTTAGTTGACACAAGTGAAATACCTGAGGTAACACCAGACGAAGTAAGTATTTCTCTTAATAATACGAAAAGGAGGAAAGCTCCGGGAGAAGACTCAATAGTAACAGATTTACTGTTGGATGCAGGAGTAGAAGTACAAAATAGGCTTGATCACTTATTTACCCAATGTATAAAACAGAAGAAAATTCCCAAAACATGGTGTAATGCAATTGTTATTCTACTTTATAAAAAAAGACGACTCAAAAGACCTTTGTAACTATAGACCCATTAGCTTGCTATCAGTCATTTACAAACTTTTCACTAAAGTCCTTACGAACAGAATAACAACAAATTTGGAGGAAAACCAACCTCGTGAACAGGCAGGATTTCGAAGAGGGTATTCGACCACTGATCATCGACACACACAATGAATCAGCTAATTGAGAAAAGTACACAATATAATAAACCACTGTGCTTAGGTTTTGTTGATGACAAAAAGGCTTTCTACTCAGTGGAGCACGTAGCAATTGTAAATTCATTACGGGAACAATGAGTGAACGAGAACATTGTAAAACTGCTCGAAAATATATATAAAGAGGGAACTGCTACAGTTAAATTACATAAGGACTCGGAAAAAACTAAGACTGAGAAGGGCGTGCGTCAGGGAGATACAATTTCACCAGAGTTATTTACAGCATGCCTGTAAAGTATTTTCAGAAAGAACGAATGGGAAAACAAAGGAGTGAACATAGATGAAGAGAAACTAAACCATTTAAGATTTGCATATGATATTGTCCTAAGCTCAGAAACAGAGGAGGCATTGCAAGAAATGTTAAATGACCTGAACAGAGAAAGTCTGAAAATAGGCCTGAAGACGAACTGGAGTAAAACTAAAGTAATGCTTAATCCACATACACCAAAGAGCGTCATCAGAATAAGCGAAGAAATTCTTGTAAGAAGTCGAGGAGTACAACTACTTGGGACAAATATTAAAATTAACGAAAGATAATGATAGCGAAATAAAAAGACGCATAACAATTGGATGGAAAGCTTTTGGTAAAAACAGAGACATTATGAAAAGTAGGTTGTCTGTTTGTACGAAACAAAATGTATATAACGAATGTATAATTCCAGCTATGACGTACGGTTGTGAGACCTGGAAACTGACATAATCGATGGAATATAAATTAATCCGTTCTCAGAGAGGAATGGAAAAGTCAGTGTTGGGAATCTCTTTAAGAGACAGGAAAAGATCAACTTGGGTGAGAGAGCAGACTAAAGTCAAAGATATTACAGAAGTTATAAAAGAACAGAAATGGAGGTGGGTAGGCCATGTAGCAAGAATAAGGGATAACCGATGGAGCTAGAGGCTGACTGACTGGGCACCAAGAGATTGTATGTGTAGCAGAAAAAGGTCAGACAGGAGGTGGAGAGATAAGACAGGGACATTTGAACGGAAACGTGGCAGACATTGGCTCAGTCAAGGAATTCGTGGAAAAGGTTAGGGGGGGGGGGGCTTTGTTCAGCAGTGGACTTGTAATGGCTGCTGCTGATGATGATGATACACACACACACACACACACACACACACACACACACACACACACACACACACAAGAGAATGTCTGTCTACACACACACATATATATGTACTCCTCACCCTGCCCTAGGGTGGGAAAGGAGGTCCGGATGATGTGTGTGTGTGTGTGTGTATACAGTAAATATATATATATATATATATATATATATATATATATATATATATATATATATATATATATATATATATATATATATATATATATGCACACACACACACACACACGAGAATGTCTGTCTGTTTGCCCTCTGTGGCAGTCGAGGGGGATGTATACAGAACTCTAAACATCTGTAACAGGTGTAACTTTTTACGACGAATTTAAATGTGTGCATCACAGTTACTAAAGTGGCGCCTCTGAAGGCCAGACTTATAACTAATTGGAAATACTCAAATCAGCATGGTGAAACATGGCAACTAATTACCGTATTTTTTTTTTTTTTTACTTCATCCATATCATTATCAGCACTAACGAGTTGAAAGAGTGAACAGATTGGCGGGGTAGGCAGGGCAGGTGGGATGGATGGGTAGGGTTAAGTGGATGGGTGGATATGGAGGGACAAGGTGGGTGGAGAGTGTGGGTTGGTGGGTTGGTGGTTGTGATGGGGCAGGATTGAGTGTGTGTGGTGGGGCAGGGTTGGGTGTGTGGTGGGGCAGGATTGAGTGTGTGTGGTGGGGTAGGGTTGGGTGTATGGTGGGGCAGGATTGAATGTGTGTGTGGTGGGGCAGGGTTGGGTGGGTGTGGTGGGGCAGGGTTGGGTGTGTGTGGTGGGGCAGGGTTGGGCGTGTGTGTTAGGGCAGGGTTGGGTGTGTGTGGTGGGGCAGGGTTGGGTGTGTGTGGTGGGGCAGGGTTGGGTGTGTGTGGTGGGGCAGGGTTGAGTGTGTGTTAGGGCAGGGTTGGGTGTGTGTGGTGGGGCAGGGTTGGGTGTGTGTGTTAGGGCAGGGTTGAGTGTGTGTTAGGGCAGGGTTGGGTGTGTGCGGTGGGGCAGGGTTGAGTGTGTGTTAGGGCAGGGTTGGGTGGGTGTGGTGGGGCAGGGTTGGGTGTGTGTGTTAGGGCAGGGTTGAGTGTGTGTTAGGGCAGGGTTGGGTGGGTGTGGAGGGGTTGCGTGGGTGGGTGAGAGGGTTGGTAGGATTGGTGAGTAGTGGGAAAATAGGTCCATGGTAGGAATAGGTCTATGGGGAAATGGGCCCAAGAAAGAACACAGGTTCAGTGGGTAAAATGGAACACCAAGGTTCTTATCCCTCAGGGAGAATGACCATTCTGGGCCTCTAGCAATGCCGGTATGCACGACTATAGGATTTTACCCGGGCAACACCGGGTGCCTCTGCTAGTCTCATGGTAATTTTATTCACATCTGGAATTATTCTCTTAACTGGAGCCGTTTGGTATAGCCATCATCAGCTCTTAAATATTCGACATCCATCCTAAGGAGAATAAAATCATCCATAAGTAGGAAAAAAAAAAAAAATGGATTGAAGGGGGAAAGGAGGATCGCTGAGATCATCCTTTGCAGTTTATTTCTGTATGTGTACGTTATTATATTCCTGTGTGTTACTGGTGCTGTCTTCGTTGCTAATAACAAATCAGAACAGTATACAAATGAGTCATAATGGGTTGTATTCTCGCCAGCTTAACAGGCTTGCCAGCACCTCTTCCAATGCGAGTTTTCCTTATTACACCTTGTTATTCTCTTGTATGGTATTTTTATCATTGCAACACCAACATACATTGTACAAAATAGATACAGGAGATCATCAGTGTATCATATGTATATACAGCACATACTGGTAAGGATACGTGAAAGAAAAGCTGCTCAGCCGACGACACCACGACCCTTAGATCCACATAATCGTCAGCGTGGAAGGTTTTCTAGCAAATCATTGTAGGCGATCTATCTGGCATATTACAGCGTATTAGTCCTTTGTTGTTTATTTCTTTCATATCGACATATACTGGAAAAACAAACACACAACATATCAGAGTACCGCAAACAAATATTAATTGGAAAGAACACAACCCATGTACGACACCTTCTTCAGATTACAATACAAATGCCTCTTTCCTTCTCTTCCATAACAGAACCTGGACAACAGAGTGTGAGCCAGTTCGTCACAGCCAACCATCACCAACCACTTCACAGACATATGGACGCATCATCTGCAACCTTTCATAATTCAGCATCTTGCCTCTTCTCCCTTACGCACTCTTCCTTTTCACCTCTTCTTTCTGTAGTTCGTAATTCCCTTTTCCTCCCTCTTTCTTTCCCGTTCCCCTTTTTCCTCCGTGCGCCAGTTTCCCTTCTCTTCCTTATCCCCTGTTATGTGTGCCTCTGTCGCTTACATTCTTCTCCTTTCACCACATCCTAACCCGTTATTTCTGCTCTCCTTATCTCCAGTACGGTAAACTTGTCCTGCTGTCGTGCTTGTCTGACTTTATATGGTAACTACTCTACCATTACGTTTTTCTTTATTTGTGCTGCTGTTCCGCCTTTCACTCTTCCTTTACTGACAGTTCTATCACTTTTCTGTATCTACGCCAAACTTGTGCGGCTGTTGTCTGCCTCCCTTCCCAAGCAACATCAAAGTCTGCCGTCCCTTCGCGCCATCTGCCGTCCTGCTCTGCGTCACCATCCCCAGGGACACTGTAGTGACGACTGCCATCATTAACGAGCAATTATTACGTTCTTTATACCTTTCCCACTACGGACTTGGACTACGCCTCTCGTATGAGTACATACAATGGAGGAAAGATACTAAAAATGTATTAATGAAAGAAAAAATAATAAAAACTGACTATACTATGTATCTGGAATCATGGGACAACTAACTGCCAACTTCTGCATATAAGACCGAGATATCCATGTCATCGGAGACGTATTCCACGCTCGTGCTAAGCTTACTGTAATCAATATCTGGCAATTTGCATTCCCATTACTGTTAAGTAATAATGTGTATCTCATTTTAGGCTGGACTACATTGCACATGGGTTAACTTAATTTACCGACCAAGATGAGGTTCTTTGTATTTTGTATCGAGGCTGGAAAAGGCCTCAGCTTGGTCTATGACGCGTCAGATTATAAGTTATGGTGGCGTTGTGACAGCAGTTGTCCATTGTCCATCTCTCTCTTATCTTAAGCATGATGCACAAATATCTATACAACTTCTTGAATATCAAACACGTTGAGTATTTGCAAGCACAGTAGAAACATAAAGCTGGATTCACACCCATATTAACTAATATATATATTTAAGTGCACTGTTATAAAATGTTCAGACTGTAAGATAGATAACAGCTGGATTAACACTTATTAACTTTATATATATATATATATATATATATATATATATATATATATATATAGTGCACTGTTACAAAATATATTCAGACTGTGATCTGGTGCACCTTTATCAAGACCTATCCAGCAAATACTAAAAAGAGAGGAATGACAGGGTAAGAAATAGGGGCTGGGCTACTGTTTGTAGAATTAACCAATGAATACTTAAAAAGAAAAAAAAAAATCCGCTATGAGGATATACTGCAAAGTGTGCTAGTGTGTATTATTTATGACTATCAAGTAGATGCTTCAAGGAAAATGTGCTAGGTTAATGTAAAAATGATAAGGCTACTTTATTTAAAATTAACCAGTTAAATATTTAACAGAAAGAAAGAACTGGGTTAGTTATGTAATGTGGCCTAAGCTACTGTAATATGCACCGGTGAAATGCTTTCTGACAAGTAATTTTGTTTAAAAGGATCGTCTTGGATTGTATAACACAAAGTGATAGTTTGATATTTGCCTGTCGTTATAACTGACCTTAACCTACCCCATCAGCTGATTTATACAGAGGCATCATGCAGTCATTAATGACTTGCATTAAACCACAAAGACTAAAACTTGTGAACCAAACGCATGTAATGTTATTCAGAATTTATACACTGGGAGCTGAATACTAACTGTAGAGGAAGATAAGCTATTCTGTATACTGAGCAAGAAACATTTCAGTCAATCAATCTGTGCGCCCCAGAGCCCTGATTTTGATATGGGAGTACGGAAGCTTACCATAGCTGCTGAACAACACGTTAAATTTGCTCTGAGTCGCCATGGACAAAAATCTCAAGAAATGGCTAAGAAATGCACTGGAACTGCTTGAATATCGCAAAACATGGTAAAGGTTTCGCAGAGTTTATCGTCAAATGAATACAAATATTTCTTCATACAGCAGAAAAATCGCTGTATTCGTAAGCAGCCTACTATTGCTGCGTTCACTAAGAATATATATATTGTAAAGATAACAATACTTCGTGCTCTGTAACATCTCATTAACTATTGCTGAAAGGAAATTCAGGATATTTGGGAATAAAAATAAACATTTTACAGTTGTAGCATGTGTTTCATTGTCTTCTGTTTGAGGGTTGGTGATTGGGCACCACTGTACTTAGCAGACCTCGGACCATACTACCACTAGCTCCAGTTCAACCACTCTGCTCTATAGTATCGAGAGGCTATCTCCGCCGCGGGCGTGTGATTTTGGCCGCCCTATTGAAACACCAGCACTCAGTTTCAAATTCTTTATTTCCACTAAGCAGTGGTTATTAATAAAGATACACTCGTCGCTTATAATACAAAAACATATATGGATTATGATTTTTTTTTTCCTTCCTAGTTGAACGAATTATATCGGGTACATTTAGCCAATGAGTATAAAACAATGCCATAGGTTGTTGCAGAACTTACCCTTTATGGCAGAACTTACCCTTTATGGCACTGTCCATATCATGAAGCCGAATGTCCAGATTGATAAAGGCCGGAAGAAACATGGAAATATCTGCAAGAGTGTGTGAGCAGAAGAGAAGGGGACATGGAGAGAAAGACTGGAGATAAATGGGCTCCTTCTAGTGGCCTCATGCATGCAGGGATACTGGGGAAGAATCTTTTCTCCCCACCCCAGGAGGCAGTAATGTTATAGAAGTACCAAGATACATTTCTTACTCGTGAAATGTAATGCCATCTCTCTTTGATGATTTCCTGTACCCATTTTTGCACCCAGAAGCTGTACAGCTGACCATGGCACTATATATATTACGGAATCATCGGCTGCTTTCAAAAACCCAACGAACACCTCAGTTCAAAAACCGTGGGCATCAGGCGTGGTGTAACATGGCTGCCGCTACACCAGCGCCGCCCTGGCAGCGGCTACATAAGTTACACTATGTTACCCATGAGAAAACCTCTCCATATTATAGAGCTCAGTGAGTTCAACCCGATAACAAGTACATGAGACTGGGAGATCGTCAGGGTGAAGTCGTAGAGCAGTGAGTTTTGAGATGGGTGGGACAGTTACAAGGCAAGTTACAAGTACACAGTGGTCTGGTTAGTAACGTGAAGAACGCAACGCTGACGGAGAACACGCCTACGCCATAAAGTACGACCAGAGCCACTATAGAGCTCATTAGTAGAAGTATATTGGGATCATAGGACACTACACTATTCAGATTAATAAAGTAAATTGAACGCTGCCACATAGGGTTTGAACTGAAATTATCAAGTTTCAAAAGCCCTGGATGTGAGGCCATTTTAGCGACATATCAACCCATTAGCTCCCAAGATTCCTGTGTAAGTGATTGTGCTGGAAGGGTACAAAGAGTACCGCCCTCCGCTTATCGGCTAATAGTCGTGAAACACATAGGTCCTTATCCTGGGGTTCCCTTCTTTATTAACTTTTGAAAATGTCCAGTTCTGCCCTATACTGAGGCACAGGGCGCAAATGGGTTAAGGTCACTCAGCTCTCTATCATGCAGGGTCTTTCCCATGGGGAGCGCCACGGAGTTTGTGTGTCCGCTGCCAGGGCGGCGCTGGTGTAGTGGCAGCCATGTTGCACCCCGCTTAACGCCCACGCTTTTTGAAATCAGCCAATGAGTCGGGGGGAAAAAATAGTGCCATGGTCTACTGTGCAGCTTGCGGATGTAAAAAATGGGCACAGGAATTCACTGAAGAGATGATATTACATTTCACAAGAATTATATCTTGTTGCTAATTCTATAGGATTATTGGATATGTTCAATGGCCGAGAAAAAGATTCTTCCTTCTCCAGATGCACTGGTATCAGTATCTAAAGGCTATATAGTATTTATTTGAGCACTTGTATTGCCAAGGGAGACAGGAGACGCCTCCTCTATGCAAGTGAAAGTTTAGTTAAAACCTGTTATGAACTGAAATGCTTCGAAATTTTCCAGAATAACAAAATCTTATAATACCAGCCTGTGCCACTAGATATTTCGACAGGTGTGTTATACATCTCACACAGTATTACTATTCAGAGAATATTTCATTGTCTAAACATCCATATGTCTGACAGCTCCACTGAGGACAATCATGTTAACAAATTAATAAAACTGTTATCACAGTGCTACAGTATTATTACGGTACATCACATTAACAAATTTATCACAGAGGAAGCTATTGGTACTGAAGTAAGAAAGTAGCTGGCTAGGATGACTGTATTTAAAAAATTAGTAAGAAATGATTATAGAAGTATGTTTACTGGTATGTATATGAGGATACGTTTAAGTAGTTCTGTTAATAGCTAATTCTGTAGATAATGATAATTTTACTGTATATAATGTGCTTATATACTTTGTGATGGCGAAATGTAGCCTACATTATTTTCATGTTTGCTCTTTCCATCGACTTCAGTTTTATCTTTACTACCGTATCATAATTAAACAGACATTAGGTGAGTTCTGCACTGCAGTAACCTATGACGTTGCTTTAATAATGATCTCGGCTGAACGTATCATACGATAATTCGTAGAACTAGGTAAAAAAAATCAGTCTATCTACTTATCTGTTTATCTCTATATCTATCTCTCTATCTCTATCTATCTGTCTATCTATTTATCTATCTATCTACCTAAAATGCCCGCCGCCGGACCACCCACCCTGCCACCCCCCACCCCACCACCGGGCCACCACCACCCCACCACCCCAGGAAGGGACAACGGGGGGGCTAATGACCCAGGGCAAGAGGGTCACCCACCCGCCACTGACCTGTGCCCCTTTTCCCCGAAACTGCCCCGACACCAGGTGAACCAGGATCGGAGACAACCTCACAGGCGGGACAACCATCGACAGCAGTGGGGTGGGACTGAGCAAGAATCAGTCCCTAGTATCATTTTGGCGATGGCCATAGTTACACCCTTCAAGGGCAGGAGGCCCTTCAGTGAGCCACGAGGTGTCCCCACCTCTGCCACGTCCAGGGTAAGAGGCCCTATAGTGAGCCACGAGGGAGCAATACCCTCTGCCACATACACAGTGAGCCACGAGGGAGCAATACCCTCTGCCACATACAAGGTGAGCCACGAGGGAGCAATACCCTCTGCCACATACACAGTGAGCCACGAGGGAGCAATACCCTCTGCCACATACACAGTGAGCCACGAGGGAGCAATACCCTCTGCCACATACACAGTGAGCCACGAGGGAGCAATACCCTCTGCCACATACACAGTGAGCCACGAGGGAGCAATACCCTCTGCCACATACACAGTGAGCCACGAGGGAGCAATACCCTCTGCCACATACACAGTGAGCCACGAGGGAGCAATACCCTCTGCCACATACACAGTGAGCCACGAGGGAGCAATACCCTCTGCCAAACACAGTGAGCCACGAGGGAGCAATATCCTCTGCCACATACAGGGCAGGAGGCCCTTTGGTGAGCCACGAGGGGCCAGTACCCTCTGCCACATCCACAGTGAGCCACGAGGGAACAACACCCTCTGCCACGTCCACAGTGAGCCACGAGGGAGAAATACCCTCTGCCACATATAGGGCAGGAGGCCCTTTGGTGAGCCACGAGGGGCCAGTACCCTCTGCCACATCCACAGTGAGCCACGAGGGAGAAATACCCTCTGCCACGTCCAGGGCAGGAGGCCCTATAGTGAGCCACGAGGGGCCAGTACCCTCTGCCACCCCAAGGGTAAGAGGCCCTAGTAGGAAGCGAAAAGTGGGTCCCAGGGTAAAGCAACCTGGAGCCATGGCTGACAGAGACAGGAGAGAGAGTCGCCTCTGTGCTGCCCTCCCTGTATGTAGGAGAGGACACGGTCTCCGTGTGCACTCCACCTTCAGCGTTCCCCTGTGGGAATAGCTTGACGCCACCCGGGAGAGTTGCCCCGAAGGTGTCACCAGAGTGGAGGCAAAGTCCGAGTCCGGACCTACCTCCCACTCCTGGGAGATTCTTGTCTTCTCCAGGCACCAACAGGAGACGAGGCCGCAGCCCAACCCTGACGGAGCATCCCCTGGAACCCCAGGCGAGCCCAGCAGCCTACTGGTGAGAGTAACGCTGGCCCCCTCACCCCGCGGAGCCACCGACGCCAGACCCGCCTCCTCCAATTGTTTGGCCCCAGCCCCGAGGGCTACCTCCCAGGTTGAGGCCCCCAGACAGGCGGGCCTCCCTGCACCCCACCGACGAGACCCTGAGGTAAGGGTCTACCTTCAGGTCGAGGCCCCCAGATAGGAGGGCCTCCCTGCAATTCACCGACGGAACGGACCCGGGTAGTGACTCCCCTACGGGTAGTGTGTTGCCCGCCACAGGCAGAGTCCCCCTGAGGTCCTCCCCCTCGAACAGAGTGACAGAGTGAATTAACCCAGGAAACACGGGTAAAATCAGTGACGCCCCTTAGACCTAAGTAAACCTGAGAAAGAGGAACAGTGAACAGTGACAGAGTGACTTAGTGTGATCCATATGAAATCAGCAGCTAGTGTTATTTATCCCAACAAACTCACATGTCCTTTGAAGCAAAGTAATTCAACAATGATAAGTAAAGTACTATCGCCCTCCCAGAATAAAGGAGTTTCCCGTAAGTGTGAATGACAGTCAGGTGCGTGGGAGACCCAAACCCTGAGAATAGGGACGCCGCGGCTAGTTAACTGAGTCGAGTGTCCTGATCCGCACCCTGCCTTTCTTATAGTAATACTCCTCCTCCAGACTCTTAACCTTGTGTATTCCTCTTGCTACTGTGAGTATAGATATTTTGGGTTTTAATGAAAGACGATCACCCACACTTATAGAACCACAAGCCATTGTTATATGTGATCATATTGTGTGTTGAGTACAGTTGTATCTCGTGTCATCCCAACCTAACTCTGTGTCTGTATCCTATATCCTAAATATCACTCTGTATCATATTGTAACGGTTTTAGAATTAAGGTAATAAATGTGTTAAGGTATACTGCCTAGTTTTTATGTCCTGTTCCTTTGTTGGTGCTTTACTTCCGGTCAGGAAAGAGGACCCCGCTCAGTCGCTAGTGTTTTTAGGGCGAGGAGTCGACCTAAAAACACTCAGCATAACACTACTTATCTGTATCTATCTATCTATCTATCTACCTATCTCTATCTATCTATCTCCATCTGTCTATCTATCTATCTATCTATCTATATATATATTTGCATTATGATACATATGTACAGTATACACATAGGCAACGGAGAAACAGACAGCAAGAAAAACAGTGGAGGCGACGAGTGCGGGTGTTTCATTATGGCGACCCTAAGTCAAACACTCGCTGCAGAGACAGCCCCTCCATATTTTAGAGCTCAGTGGTTAAGGTAAACATGGAAGTAGGTGATGGCGGCCATCATCCACCCACTTGGTGCAGTGCTGCCTACTTCTTCTAAATGCGCGTCCACACGTGTGCTGGAACATGACAACACAATAACGAACAAATGGCAAACATGCTCGGAACAGCACACTGAGGTCTATAATATGGAGAGTTTTCTCATGGGTAACACAACATAATTTATGTAGCCGCCACCATGCGCCAGGGCGGCGCTGGTGTAGCGGCAGCTATGCTACACCACGCCTGATGCCCACTTTTTGTACTGAGCTGCTCTGTGGGTTTTTCAAGGCAGCCAATGATTCCAGAATATCTAGTGCCATGGTCCACTGTGCAACTTACGGATACAAAAATGGGCACAGGAATTCATCGAAGAGAGATGGCGCAACATTTCACAAGTAAGAAATATATCTTGTTGCTAATTCTATAACATTACTGCCCCCTGGGGTGGGGCGGAAAGATTCTTCCCCAGTATCCCTGTTTTATACAAATATTGGCTAAATGTACCCCATATAATTCGTTGAAATAGGCAGAAAAATAAATATAATCCATATGTGTTTTTGTACTACAAGTGACCAGTGTATCTTTATTAATAACCACTACTTAGTGGAAATAAAGTATTTGAATTTGAATCTGAGTGCTGGTGTTTCAAGATGGTGGCCAAAATCACATGCTCGCGGCGGAGATAGCCTCTCCATACTATAGAGCTCAGTGGAACACCACCGAAAAATGCACTGAAAAATGTTTGCATACATCTGTCCAAATACTGCTGCATACAAGTATCTAAACATGTTGCCATATGTGCTGTCAACACATTCGAGGGCATGTGTGGATGCCCTTATGGTCCTTCCAATTTATCCAGATCGTTTGGGCGTTGTCCCTCACGGGAGTTCCCCTTAGAGCGACGCTGCCGAATCTGTACCAAAACACACCTCTCTGTCTCATGTCAGCTATTTACTACTTCTAAATGAAATTTATTTACAATAAATATATATATATATATATATATATATATATATATATATATATATATATATATATATATATATATATATATATATATATAATTCTCTAATATGGCTACATAGTGTAAGAAAATGCCTACTGTTTTTAATAATAACAATGACTTTTTATAAATACCTCAACACTTGGCAACGTTGCTTTCCAACGTTGTCGCGCTTGTATAGTCGGACTCGCGCCCGTTTGCGTCTGTGGTGTGGCCCGCACCTGTGTACAATGGTGCCACGTTTCCCCAACTTGCGATGTGAAACGGAAGCTATTTATGTACAAGGCATCACAAATTCGATAAACTCAGATGAATAAAACTTTAACTTGTGTATTTTGATGGATGAATCAACAGTAATCTTATTATGCATAAAATATTTATACAGTAACACAGAAACATGGCATACATATTGTACAGTGTTGCTAAAAGATATTGTAGTCACTTTTAATGGTTTTTAGCGTAGTTTTAGGGTGGGTAATAATATCACAGTTATGGATATAAGATAATGAGCCTGAAAAAAGAAGAAATATGCCAATATCCAAAGTAAAAGAAATAATTCATGTAATTCTTGAGAGTGGCAACACTTACACACCCAATCTGACCTAAAATAAAGTACGTACCCCTTCGTATACCCAACCATAGCTTGTACAGGTGTTGCTTGGGAAAAATGCTCACATTTACTGGCTTTTACCATAATTTTAAGGGCGAGGAATAATCACATTTATAATCATAAGCTAATATGTAGGACAAAATAGTAGACATATGCCAATACTGAAGTAAAAAAAAAAAAAATATTCACTCGCGAGCGGCAACACTTCCACACCCAGTCGGTGGCCTTGACAGATAGCTTCCCTACAGAGAGAGAGAGAGAGAGAGAGGGGCATGCATTGAATGCATTGTCGGCATCACTAAATATAACAAAACCAAATTAACAAATGAAAGCACAATTATAAATAACTTATAAAAGAATCAAAAGTACTCAGGGTGGCTCACATTTCCCTCCAGGAGAGAGAGAGAGAGAGAGAGAGAGAGAGAGAGAGAGAGGTCTGTCACTGCCTTCTTTGTATTCATTTGTTCCTTTGTACATACTGCACACACTGATATACAGTACATTGTTCCTATTGATGCACATATATCTATACACGTAATTTCTCTCTCTCTCTCTCTCTCTCTCTCTCTCTCTCTCTCTCTCTCTCTCTCTTCTAATACTGACCACGTGGTAGGTGAATCCAGCCCCCCCTTCCCCTTCCCTCCCTTCTTAATCCCTCCTGGGTGTCTCAGGTCAAATCCCCCTTCACACTTCCCCTCCCCCCTGGACCACCACCCCAACAAACCCACATCCACACTCCCACCCACACCTACACCCACACCCCACTACGTCGGGGTATATGAATCAGTAACGTAACAAACCTCTCAGCAGACAGTAACTTTGACACTCCATCTACTTCTAAATATAACAAAACCAAATTAACAAATGAAAGCACAATTATAAATAACTTATAAAAGAATCAAAAGTACTCAGGGTGGCTCACATTTCCCGCCAGGAGAGAGAGAGAGAGAGAGAGAGAGAGAGAGAGAGAGAGAGATAACGGTATAGAAAACGTGGCAACACTGTACACAGGTGCGGACCACACCACAGCCGCAAACGTGCGCGAGTCCTACTATAGGTGAGTCAATGAGGGTAGGTCAGGTGTCAATCCACAGGTCACTTTCTCTGACCGCCATTAAAAGATAAGCTCCTACCCCTACTACTCGCCCTCGTCTGCTCCACAGTCGAGAAAAAGAACTTATTTACAGCATAAATAAGTATTTTTTAGATAAGAAGGCAAACAGGGGACCTATAATTGATCCCTCAAAAGCTGTTGCTCGAATAGCAAAGGCCACCAACGTGAGTGAAGTAACAGTTAGACGAATTTGCTCTTCCTTCAATCAAGCTTACATTACACAAAAGTCACCAGAACAAACTATAACAATTCATAAAACCGTATAGACTTTTCATAGAAATAAATCACCATAAACTGTAGATTTTATACAGAGAGAGAGAGAGAGAGAGAGAGAGAGAGAGAGAGAGAAAAGAGAGAGAAAGATAGAGACAGACAAAGTCAGGAGGCTTTTCCTCAAATTCTAATAATTCATAAAACCGTATAGACTTTTTATAGAAATCTCAATAAAATGTTGATTTTATATGCAGAGAGAGAGAGAGAGAGAGAGAGAGAGAGAGAGAGAGAGCTGGGAGTGAGGGTTAACCCTTGTCTCTAATCTGATAATTGGCCCAGTAGAAACTGTGGCAATGTTGCACGTAGGGGAAGTCCCGTGAGGGACAACGCCGAAACGATCTGGATAAATTGGAAGGACCATAGGTGACTCAGTATCAAATGAAAAGTTCCAATGGTTCCTGTAACCCAGACAGGAAACCATTAACAAAGCATCCAGGATCCAAACCTCCACACTATTCCCCACCCCTCTCCGTGGCGAGGTGCTGTCCACCGCAAGGGAAGATCGGTTCATATTGCATGGGACAGCACGGTAGGGGCGATTTCACTTCTGCAGTTGATTGGTTTCCCTAGTCACACAGACTGGGATTGCTCTACTACTACTACTACTACGGTAAATACAGAAATGACAGTACAAGGAACCTCTGCCAAAAATTCGGTATTTATCATATCGGAAGTTGCTAAAACATTAAAAAGTCAGTCCAGAATTGCTAAAATGTACTGTTCAGGGAAAATTTAGTATAATGTTCCGAATCCGATGCTCTACGATAGCTTGACTCCAGTCATCGACCAAACATTTGCCAGACATAAAGCACGAGAGTTATCTGTTTGAAAGATTAATTATATGCTATTATCTATTTTACAAAGCTATATGAAATACCAGCTTGGCGGAGCGAGCCAGACACCACCACCCTAGGAGGAAGATACAGGGAGGTGACCCAGGGAGGTACCCCCACCCCACAAAGAGATGACGGAGAGGCTAGAGAGGCTCTTTTCACCTGCTGAGCCTTCCGGACATAAACAGCGTATCTCCCCCGTGACCCTACGCCCCTCTTCCCAGCAGCCAGACCACCGGGCAATGTACAGTAAAAGTACACTACACTTCAGTGGAGAGAACACTCGCCAGAATCGGGGTGGGGCTTGCAAAGACAAGCTCCCAAGCAAATCCTTGGACACCGAGTCCCCTGGACTGGTCTTGTTTTTGACAGAGGACTCAGGAGGAGCCTCAAGGGCTGCTATCCCCCAGGAGGAGCAGCAGACGTACCGTCGCCATCCACCAAAGCTGTCTCCAGGGCAGGAGCCCCAGACCCAAAGGCAGGAGAGCAGTCTATTTTGGCACTGTGGCAATAGCCAGACGTATCAATCGGGTGCCTTCTCCCTGCCTCCAGAACAAGGGCTGGAGAGCACTCTCCGTTGGTGTTGTTCCAATAGCTGGGCATATCCATCGTGCGCCTTCTCCTTGCCCTTGAAACGACGGTTGGAGAACAGTCTCTGTTGACACTGTGGCAATAGCCGGGTGTATCCATCAGGCGCCTTCTCCCCATCGTCAGGAACTAGGCCAGAGAGCAGCCTCTGTCTGAGCTGTGGCAGTAGCCAGTTGTATCCAGCAGGCACCTTCTCCCTGCCGCCAAAGTCTGTAGTGCCCAGAGGAGCCTCCCCCAACTCCTCTGGCCCTCTTGTCCCCCTTAGGAGTCCAGGCAGTGCCCAACGGGGCTGCCTGACGGAGGGAAAGTCCCCTGGACCTCCCCCATCTAGCCCAGACCCGAGTTCCGGCGGGGCCTCCCCGCCCCGCCGTGTAGGTGAGTTGGCCCTCGGCCGCTCTCCCTCTGCCCGTCCCCAGCCTCCTGTAGAGGAAGGTACCTCTTGCCCCGTCCACCACTCCAGTGGCAGAGTAAGGTGCCCCTCTCCCACCCCCTCTACACAAGAGGGCGGTTTCTGCTCCTTTCCAGGGACCCCACTAGAGACCAGATTGGGCGTGATGTCCCAGAGGCCCAGTGTCCTGTCCATGCAGCCTCAGGTGTTGTCAGACTCCTCCAGGACAAGTGGCCGCAGCTCACCCCTGCCGGCCTCCTCCCAATGGGGAGACCACAGCCCCCGGAGTCAGCAAGCCTCTCCCAGTGCCTGATGCAGTAGCTGAGGCTCCCTCAGCGATGGCAGCCGCAGACTCTCCCTGACGACTGCCTCTTCAGAACGAGGCGGCAGCCCACCCTGGGCGCCACCCTCTCCATGCCCGATCCCAGTCCTGGGCCTCTCCAGGTCCTCTCCCAGGACCCCGACGACAACTAAGGCCCAGCGCCGTGTGGCGCGCCTCCTGGCCCTCTTTGGCTGTAGCCCAAAGAGCCCTGCATCACACTTGGCCTCTACAGAAAGAGGGCCGCCCACCATGCCACCCACCAACTACTACGGGATTCGTGGTGACCCCACAGGTGACCTACCCCTGGAATACACACCAGATGCCCCACCCCAATGCCCAGTCGCCACCTGTGGTTCCCAGCACAGGGTCTCCTGCTGCCCGTGACCTTAGCACTCCCCTCCGCCTGTTCCATGAGTAAAAGACCTTGAGGTTGTTTGTCCCCTAGTGTCTGGGAAGCCTCTACCCCACTGGACCCGCCCCCTTGACCCAGCATCTCCACCCCCCAAGTGTTGCCTCCCTGTGTGGAATAGCGAACTACCCACCAATAAGCTCACACGTGGAGTGTGTAGTGCTAGGCCATGGGCCGCCCCCAAGTGTGACTATCCCCCTCCAGTGCTACATACGGACAGACAGCATCAGTGCCACACCCCTTCCCCCCTCCTTTTTGCTTTGGCCATATGTATAGAAAGTGATATATGAGGTATACTCCCAACCTCCTGTCTCGTAAGGAAGTCTGTATCACCATTTCCCCCCCCTCCCTTCTGCCCCATGCGTGGATAGACCGTGGATGCTATATTCTCTCGTCCTATGTAATGCACACGTAACATAAGGATAGCTAGGGTATCGTCTGTGTCATGCGGATGCATATAACTAGCATAGAGAACTGTTTGTGTTACACAAATATATATATATATATATATATATATATATATATATATATATATATATATATATATATATATATATATATATTGAAATGCGTGGCTTTGACAGATATACATACAATACTCCGGAATATTCCAGAGAATACCGTAGTATCCCCGACATCGAGGCGAACCAGGAGCAGTGGAGTTCGCCCTCAAGAATGCCGACACCCCCACTCGGACCCCACGGGGTAGCCGCCGCAAGCCACCACCACTCCGGGCAACAACGGCGTATGTCAGCCCGGGCCGTGCGCCCCTGTGACACTCAACCACCACGCCGCCGCCACCGTAGGCAAAAGACACTACCTTCGTGTGGCGGAATCACCGAGTTAGCTAGGGATGGAGTCAGAAACAATACTCCAGGCAGCGCCCTTCAGGTAGAGACGATCTATGGTCGCTCTGATAGTGCAAAGGTAGAGACGATCTATGGTCGCTCCCATAAAAACCCGGTAGAGACGATCTATGGTCGCTCCCATAAAACCCCGGTAGAGACGATCAATGGTCACTCCCGTAACACCCAGGTAGAGACGATCAATGGTCGCTCCCTTGGCCCTCCGGTAGAGACGATCTATGGTCGCTCCCATAAAACCCCGGTAGAGACGATCAATGGTCGCTCCCGTAACACCCAGGTAGAGACGATCAATGGTCGCTCCCTTGGCCCTCCGGTAGAGACGATCTATGGTCGCTCCCATAAAACCCCGGTAGAGACGATCAATGGTCGCTCCCCTAAAACTCGGGTAGAGACGATCAACGGTCGCTCCCCCAAAACCCAGGTAGAGACGATCTATGGTTGCTCCCCTAAAAATCAGGTAGAGACGATCAATGGTCGCTCCCCTAAAGCTCAGGTAGAGACGATCAACGGTCGCTCCCTCAGCACTCCGGTAGAGACGATCAAAGGTCGCTCCCCTAAAAATCAGGTAGAGACGATCAATGGTCGCTCCCCTAAAGCTCAGGTAGAGACGATCAACGGTCGCTCCCTCAGCACTCCGGTAGAGACGATCAATGGTCGCTCCCCTAAAAACCAGGTAGAGACGATCTATGGTCGCTCCCCTAAAAATCAGGTAGAGACGATCAATGGTCGCTCCCCTAAAGCTCAGGTAGAGATGATCAACAGTCGCTCCCTCAGCACTCCGGTAGAGACGATCGATGGTCGCTCCCAGGGTATAGTGAGGAGAAAGACGTCTCCACGACCGGAGGTTGAACTCCAGGGGTCTCGCTCTGGAAATTCTCGGAGAGACCTCCCTGTTTCCCCCGGCCTTTGTTCCCTACGCGTGGCCTTTGAGAAGACCCACCTGTCGGGCCCCCGTGACAGCTGCTGCCGCAGTCCTCCCCTGACGGCACCCCTGCTCGTGGGAGACCGCAGTCTGTCACCTCTTCCGGCCCGCCCTAGGACACCCGGGCGAGGCCTCACCACGCCCCCGCGACGCCGGGACCTGACCCAGAGGTTCCTAGACCTCTTCGGCCCCAGTCCTAAGGGCCTTACACCGGAGCCCAGTCCGGAAACCCCTGGACGCGAGAGGACGCCCTCGCGAGTCGCCCCGTGCCCTCTCGGCTCGCCCCACCCTGACAACGCCCTCAGTCCGACCGGATCACCGATGATGTGTCCGTGTTTCTCTCCATGAGGAAATACGAGTGACACTGTAACAATCGTGAAGTAGGTTAAGTGTGACTCCTTTTCTCTTAGAATAAGTATTGTGCAGTAACTTTATGTAATCTCAATTGGGGCAAACCAGGGCATAATACCCAGTTGAAGGACGAGAATGTGGGTTGAGACCTCAAGTGAAAATACGTGCGAGTGTCATCCCGAAGCTTTCTAAAGACATATCTCTAGAGCCCGAAGAAAGACTAAAATATTATTGGAGTCTATCTATCTATAGCCCAACGCCCTAATCCCGCAAAGGGTGGCCGCAGACAAAACGCCTTCAAGTCACTCTGTCACCCACCATTTGACTCCCCTCCCTCCAACTCACCCCCCCCTCCCTCATATACCTCTCAACTCCATCCCTCCACCTCATCCTCGATCTACCTCTCCCTCTCTCTCCCTCCACCTCACCTGCATACACCCTCTTAGTCAGTCTTTCATTCTCCATTCTCTCCACATGTCCAAACCACCTCAGTGTATTTCTCCTAATCTTTTCAACCACATCCACATCTACCCCACAACGTTCCTTCACTTCTTCATTCGTCAACCTGTCTCTCCACGTCACTCCACATGCTCCTCTCACGTAACTCATTTCCACTGCTCTCACTCTTGACTTGTTCCCCTCCTGCAAGGTCCTCGCCTCGCTTCCATACGTCAGGGTAGGGATCACAATACCATCATTATTGGAGTGCTATTGGCTAATCTCTGAGTAATATGGTAGAGTAGTATTTACGAGTGTTCCGACTTTGTTACGCGTTGTGAAGCGAGAGTTTACATAACATATCTAGGAGATGTGTAATGAATAAGTTGTGCCTGCAGAAACCTATTTCCACCAAAACAACAAGGACGGCGAGTAATAACGATATTCCCCTCCTCCGCACACTATTCCTAAAAACTCTCTCCATCCCTCGCTCCCTCTCTTAAAGTCAAAGTAAGAATCAGAGTTAATTGTCAAAGAATCTTCGCCAACAGAAAACACCTAAACTCCTTTGTTAATATCGGGCATCCTTAAATATTACCATAACTGTCTCCTCGCCGTTTTAAGTCACTCTCCGTGTCTCCCCTACCTCCTCCTGGTGGATCACAAACCCCCTCCCTCCTCACGCGCTCCGCGCGCACCTGTATTTACTGCACTCCTAGTACTAAGATTTGTTGTATTGTCATTAGTATCTAGAAAGCTAGTATCCTGCGAGATACACAATATTTTAGATAAGGTTTTTGTATTGCTCTATATTGTGATGTAATGTCTGCTGAAGTGTCCTGTGTCTGACTGAAGTAATATACGTGTATGGTGTTGCCGAAGGTTTTTATGTCCTACCTCTCTTTATTGCACTAGCTCCGGCCTCGAAAGAGGACCCCGCTCCGCGCTGAGTTGAATAGGTACGAGAAGTCGAGCCTAATTCAACTCAGCATTACACTGGTGGCCAGCGGTGGTTCTAGATCCGAGCGTTGAAGAGAGGTAAATAGGAAACATTTGGGAAAATGGCAACTAAACCGCACGTTCAGTTACCCAAGTTTGACCCTGACCAGTATGACATACACACCTATCTTGCAATAGTTAAACCCTTACTAGATATTGGCTTCGATAATGACCAACAAAAAATTGCAGTCACACTACCACTACTGGGTAAAGCCGCAGCGAATATTGCGCCAAAAATTGTCCCAGAACTCACCTGGCAGAACTTTACCAAGTTCGCAGTCCAAGCCATCACCCCATCACTAGGGAAAGTGGTGGCTCTATCCAAATTGGATAGCTTTACTTATGACGGGGATTTAGATAATACCCTGTTGCAGGCAAGAAGCCTGATTACTGCTGCCTACCCGGAAACAGACGAAGAAACCCGGGATCAGCACACCTTCAATACTCTGCTCCGAGTACTCCCAAGTGTTGTGAAGCAACACTTTACTATCCACGATCCGACAGGAGACATGGATAGGGATATACAGCTGATACGGCGCCTCCTGACTGCCTGCCCTCCTCCACAACAATTAATGTTGTCAAGAAATTCCCCACCCGGCCCCCAGCTCCCCCAGCCGCACCACGTCCGCCCCTGCCCCACACCAGCCCGACCCCGACGCCTAGCCCACCCAGGGCGCACCCCTCTCGTCGGCGCCCCGCCCCGCGAGAAAACCCAAACTTAATTCTGATCAGCCCGTGGGAATTCACAGCCTGCAACTCCCGTTGCACCCTTCATGACATACGGGACCAGCTGAAAGCTGCTCGCCGCAAAAGCACAACCCCAGGTTCGCGTAAGGTCTCCGCCCTAGAAGGCGAAGCCCCAGGGGACGAGCTGACGCCAGCGGACGATCCCCCACCAGGAGAATTAGAGCAGGAACAGGAGCACAAGAGCCCTAGCCAGCTGGATTTTTAGGCCTGCCCCCACACCAACCCACGGTGGCGGGGGCCATCACCCCTAAGTATCGTCCCCCGGTATACCACAAGATGAAAATCAACGGCGTGAAGGCCAGACTACTAGTTGATACGGGAGCAGCCAGATCCCGTCTTTACAGCCATTATTTCTCCCGCTACAAATCACGGTTTGGCCCGCTCCGCCCCACTACCACCCACCTTATAGATGCGGGGGATGGCCCCCTGCCCATCCGTGGGGAGACTCGGGCCCTACGGGTCGACACCCACCAGCCAGTATCTGCCCAGCACCCCTTCATCATTTTTCATTCCTCCTGCCGGAGCTATGACGGATATTTAGGGCTAGACCTACTTCAAAAACTCGGAGCCACTATCGACTGTCGCAACTGACAACTCCAGTTCCACCCCCCACCCCGCTCCGCTCCAGCCATTTGTACCTGCACGCCGCAGCCCCGGCCGGAGGACCCACATAAACCCCCCCCCCGCACTCCTTCTCTTTCTTTTCCCCTTCTTTGCCTCCCCCTTCCCCCGCACCACCCCACCCCACTCTTGCCCCCTCCTTCCCTGCCACCATTTCCACCGCCGTTACCATCCCCTCACACCACGAGGCATGGGTGCCCCTGAACAGGCCCTCGGGCCCATCCGTTTTGTTCTCCCCCATCCTCCCTGCCGGACCCCTTTCTGCCTGCCTCGTTTCCCCTACCTTTCTCCCCCCCCACCACGCTGCCATTCGCATCGCCAATCTCGCACCATCCCCTCTCACCCTTCCCAAAGAGCTTATCGTCGGAGAGATGGAAGAAGCCGAGCCCTGCGTCCCGTCCCCCCCCAACGCCCCGCCCCCCTTCCCCCCATCCCTGACCATCTCTCCGACCAACAGTCAGACGCCTTACGCCGCCTCCTCCTGGAGTTCCAGGATTTGTTTGCGGCAGGGTCCGCAGATATAGGACACACTACGTACCTGTCTCACGAGATCCATACGACAGGCCCTCCGATACGACAGCCTTCCCGACGTAAGAACCCCCGACAGAGAGAAGAGGAGGACCGCCAAGTGCGCGAAATGGAAGAGGCGGGTGTTATTTCCCCCTCCACCAGCCCGTGGTCCTCCCCCGTCGTTCTAGTGAAAAAAAAAGACGGCACGATGCGGTTTTGCATCGATTACCGCCGCGTGAACGACGTCACGATTAAGGATGCTACTCCCCTTCCCCGCACCGATGATTCCCTAGACTCCTTATACGGGGCGTCTTGGTTTTCTACCCTTGACCTCCAGTCTGGATATTGGCAGGTCCCAGTCCACCCGGATCATCGAGGCAAGACGGCCTTCTCTACCAGTAATGGCCGACATTATGAGTTTAATGTCCTGCTATTCGGCCTCTGCAATGCCCCTGCCACGTTTTCCAGGCTGATGGAATCTGTTTTAAGCGGCCTCACTTGGGAGATATGTTTGGCCTATCTTGATGATGTCATTGTTTTTAGCCAAACCTGGGCCGATCACTTGCAGCGCCTCCGCCGAGTTTTCACCCGAATTCGCCAGGCAGGCCTCAAGTTACATCCAGCCAAATGTGTCCTGGCCGCAAAAACCATCGCGTTTCTAGGCCATACCATTTCCCAAGCAGGAATTTCCCCAGACCCCGACAAGCTGCGTGCCATAGCGGACATACCACCTCCGCAGGATGTCCACGGCATCCGTGCCTTTTTGGGGCTCGCATCCTACTACTGCCGCTTCGTGAAGGGGTTTGCACAGATTGCTAAACCTCTTCACGACCTGACGAGAAAAGGGGAACCTTTCCTCTGGACAGAGGACCGACAAACCGCTTTCCAGCAGCTGAAAGACAAGCTTATCTCGGCCCCCATCGTGGCCTTCCCCGACTATGCCCTCCCTTTTCGCCTCTACACGGACGTCTCCCTTGAAGCCATTGGCGCTGTTCTAGCCCAGGTACAGGCCGGTCGGGAACACATTATTGCTTGTGCCAGCCGCACACTGAACCCGGCCGAGAAAAATTATGCCGCCACCAAGCGAGAATCCCTCGGCATAATCTGGTCCCTCCAATATTTTAGAGCTTACCTTTCCGGGACCCAAGTCACTATAATAACCGACCACCAATCACTCCAGTGGCTGCGACAGACTCCTAGAACGCTCAAACCGTCCGATGGCGTGACACCCTAGAGGAATTCCAATACGAGATCTCGTACAGACCCGGGAAGCTCCACACCAACGCAGATGCCCTCTCCCGCCTTCCCATCCGCGCGATCCAACCAGACTGGGACCTGCTAGAACTCTGGCCCCACAAGGAACGCCCCCCCTGGATTCCAGCCTACCTGTTTCCCAAATTGTGCCGACAGGGCGACCACCTTTTAACCCCGTCTGGACACATCCTCTTGGCCCCCGATGCGGCACATGACACCCTGCGCCAGTTACACGCCCACAACGGCATCCATTTGGGCACAAAAAAATTGCTACAGGTGTTTAATGACGTCTACTGGGCCCCGAACCCCTCCACCCTCGCCAAGGAAATTATTCAAACTTGCCGCGCCTGCGCGCTCGGGAAAGACATTACCCGGACCGCCGGGCCTTCTGGCCATATCACAGCCCACAAACCCTGGCAGCTCCTAGCAGTCGACATGGTAGGGCCTCTCCCTCCTAAATCGGGATATAAGTACGTGATCACTTTTGTTGACACGTACTCCAAGTTCGTAATAGCCTGCCCCGCTAAAGAACATCACGCCGTCGCTGTCGCCAATGCCTTACTCCGACACGTTTTCCCCTACTTTGGCATTCCCCAGGCCATCCATTCCGACAAAGCCCCCGAATTCTCCGGGAAAGTCTGGGAAGAGCTGGCCAGGATTTTTGGATACGAAATCTCCCACTCCTCACCATATTGGCCTCAAGGGAACGCAGTGTGTGAACGCAGCCATCGTACCTTGGCAAATCAGCTACGGACCAGAATCGAGGCTACAAAAGACAACGATTGGCCAGCACACGTCAAAATCGTCCAGTGGGGCATGAATTCGTGCCCCCAAGAGGACTGGGTTTCCCCCCACGAAAGGATCTTTGGCGAAACCCCCCTCCTATTACCTTTACGCCATCACCTGCAACCGCCCACCTCCGCCCCTGCAACGGACCCGCTACACTTGCTAAAAAGGCGGGTATACCACCTACAGCGGAACTTAGATCTTGAACCCGACACAGCCACCAACCCCTACAAGCAGGGTGACACCGTAGTCATCGCCCAACTCCCCACTCCCCACAAACTTGCCCCCCGTTTCACGGGCCCCCACACCATCACCAAGATCCCCAACCCTTACCAGGTGGTCGTGGACTACCACGGCACTCCCCGTACCCTCCGAAACCGACACGTGCGCCCCTTCCACACGCCCATTCCCCCCGCCCCGACCCCACCCCCCCAACCCCCCACGGCTCCCGCTCCACCCTCTACAACCACATATGAGTGCTACATCTCCTCCTCCCCTTCCCCCTCTCCCCCCCCTACCACCTCCGCCTCTCCTGCCCCAGGCACCTCACCTGACGTCTCCCCCGCCACCCCCCCTCCCCCTCGCCCCACCCATCCGTGGCTTGCCCCTCAGTCCTCACTCCCCCGTCTCCGGCCCCTGCCACCACCCCCTCCCCCCAGCCCATCACCACCCCTTCTGCCCACACCACCACCCCTTCCCCACAACCCTCTTCCACCCCCCTTCCCCTGCCCACTACCCGGACGCCCACTCCACCAATACCACGTCCTACCACGCCCACGGCATGAAAGACAACACGCCCACACCTAATGCCCCCCTCCCCCCCACCCCTACCCGCACCACCACTACCCCTTCACCACCACCCCCTTCTCCCCCCCTTCCCCTGCCCACCACCCGTACGCCCACTCCACCAATACCACGTTCTACCACGCCCACGGCACGAAAGACAACACGCCCACACCCAATGCCCCCCTCCCCCCCACCCCTACCCTCACCACCACCACCACCCGCTCGGGCCGCCTCTCACGCCCACCCGCCCGATATTCCCACACCCCTACACCACCCACCTCCCCGCGACTTCACACCGTCCAGCTACATCGGGCCCAAATCCCTCCTACCTGTACTCCCCAGAGACTCAACGCCGCATTACTACCGCACAAAACCCGGCCTTCGCCCACTCTGTCCAGCATTCCACCTCCAACCACACCGACAACCACACCAAGGAACATGAGGATTAAGCGAGCTGTATGGGCCCCTTCCTTTGCCAAGAACCACCGGCTCCACGGGCCCCACCACCTGTTAAATATCCTCAAGCACACCACCACCCCCTCCGCCCTCTTCCTCACCTATGACCAAGCACAAGAGGAAAATTCTTACACTGCTGCCTGGCAGCACACACTCCGACACCTCCAGCCCGTTTACACCACCTCCAACACTCTAGCGTTCCACCTCCAGCCACAGGGACGTGACTTTTTTCAAGAACACGGTGGTGAAATGCGTGGCTTTGACAGATACACATACAATACTCCCGAATATTCCGGAGAATACCGTAGTATCCCCGACATCGAGGCGAACCAGGAGCAGTGGAGTTCACCCTCAAGAATGCCGACACCCCCACTCGGACCCCACGGGGTAGCCGCCGCCAGCCACCACCACTCCGGGCAACAACGGCGTATGTCAGCCCGGGCCGTGCGCCCCTGTGACACTCAACCACCACGCCGCCGCCACCGTAGGCGAAAGACACTACCTTCGTGTGGCGGAATCACCGAGTTAGCTAGGGGTGGAGTCAGAAACAATACTCCAGGCAGCGCCCCTCAGGGAGAGACGATCTATGGTCGCTCTGATAGTGCAAAGGTAGAGACGATCTATGGTCGCTCCCATAAAAACCCGGTAGAGACGATCTATGGTCGCTCCCATAAAACCCCAGTAGAGACGATCAATGGTCACTCCCGTAACACCCAGGTAGAGACGATCAATGGTCGCTCCCTTGGCCCTCCGGTAGAGACGATCTATGGTCGCTCCCATAAAACCCCGGTAGAGACGATCAATGGTCGCTCCCCCAAAACCCAGGTAGAGACGATCTATGGTCGCTCCCCTAAAAATCAGGTAGAGACGATCAATGGTCGCTCCCCTAAAGCTCAGATAGAGACGATCAACGGTCGCTCCCTCAGCACTCCGGTAGAGACGATCAAAGGTCGCTCCCCTAAAAATCAGGTAGAGACGATCAATGGTCGCTCCCCTAAAGCTCAGGTAGAGACGATCAACGGTCGCTCCCTCAGCACTCCGGTAGAGACGATCAGTGGTCGCTCCCCTAAAAACCAGGTAGAGACGATCTATGGTCGCTCCCCTAAAAATCAGGTAGAGACGATCAATGGTCGCTCCCCTAAAGCTCAGGTAGAGACGATCAACAGTCGCTCCCTCAGCACTCCGGTAGAGACGATCGATGGTCGCTCCCAGGGTATAGTGAGGAGAAAGACGTCTCCACGACCGGAGGTTGAACTCCAGGGGTCTCGCTCCGGAAATTCTCGGAGAGACCTCCCTGTTTCCCCCGGCCTTTGTTCCCTACGCGTGGCCTTTGAGAATACCCACCTGTCGGGCCCCCGTGACAGCCGCTGCCGCAGTCCTCCCCTGACGGCACCCCTGCTCGTGGGAGACCGCAGTCAGTCGCCTCTTCCGGCCCGCCCTAGGACACCCGGGCAAGGCCTCACCACGCCCCCGCGACGCCGGGACCTGACCCAGAGGTTCCTAGACCTCTTCGGCCCCAGTCCTAAGGGCCTTACACCGGAGCCCAGTCCGGAAACCCCCGGACGCGAGAGGACGCCCTCGCGAGTCGCCCCGTGCCCTCTCGGCTCGCCCCGCCCTGACGACGCCCTCAGTCCGACCGGATCACCGATGATGTGTCCGTGTTTCTCTCCATGAGGAAATACGAGTGACACTGTAACAATCGTGAAGTAGGTTAAGTGTGACTCCTTTTCTCTTAGAATAAGTATTGTGCAGTAACTTTATGTAATCTCAGTTGGGGCAAACCAGGGCATAATACCCAGTTGAAGGACGAGAATGTGGGTTGAGACCTCAAGTGAAAATACGTGCGAGTGTCATCCCGAAGCTTTCTAAAGACATCTCTAGAGCCCGAAGAAAGACTAAAATATTATTGGAGTGCTATTGGCTAATCTCTGAGTAATATGGTGGAGTAGTATTTACGAGTGTTCCGACTTTGTTACGCGTTATGAAGCGAGAGTCTACATAACATATCTAGGAGATGTGTAATGAATAAGTTGTGCCTGCAGAAACCTATTTCCACCAAAACAACAAGGACGGCGAGTAATAACGATATTCCCCTCCTCCGCACACTATTCCTAAAAACTCTCTCCATCCCTCGCTCCCTCTCTTAAAGTCAAAGTAAGAATCAGAGTTAATTGTCAAAGAATCTTCGCCAACAGAAAACACCTAAACTCCTTTGTTAATATCGGGCATCCTTAAATATTACCATAACTGTCTCCTCGCCGTTTTAAGTCACTCTCCGTGTCTCCCCTACCTCCTCCTGGTGGATCACAAACCCCCTCCCTCCTCACGCGCTCCGCGCGCACATGTATTTACTGCACTCCTAGTACTAAGATTTGTTGTATTGTCATTAGTATCTAGAAAGCTAGTATCCTGCGAGATACACAATATTTTAGATAAGGTTTTTGTATTGCTCTATATTGTGATGTAATGTCCGCTGAAGTGTCCTGTGTCTGACTGAGGTAATATACGTGTATGGTGTTGCCGAAGGTTTTTATGTCCTACCTCTCTTTATTGCACTAGCTCCGGTCTCGAAAGAGGACCCCGCTCCGCGTTGAGTTGAATAGGTACGAGAAGTCGAGCCTAATTCAACTCAGCATTACATATATATATATATATATATATATATATATATATATATATATATATATATATATATATATATATATATATATATATATATATATAAGGACTTTAGTATATACTGTCGTCTATGTCAGACGTTTGGGTATATTGAGATATACTTGATTGTCTCCGTTATATATCTGAGACCAAGTGCACCTGGTGTATTGTATGAACCATACAGTATGTATGACCCTGTGTGGAAATCATCATATGTAAGGAAAGGTAGAATACTGTGAAAAGGTCAAACTCGCTGAACTAGGTGGCAATATTTATTGTAAGGGTTAGTCTTCTGAGATTATCTGGTTATTATATGTCGCATGGTTTTGATCACGGATGTGTATTTAGTTGTCTATTGTTAATATATAAGTGTGCCTTTGACCAGTTGTGTGTGGATTTTCCTTCCTTGCCTGTGACTAACCCGGTCGAGAACAAAAAACCCAAGGTTTCACCGTACCTGAACCCGAGAAGTCAGGACTCAGAGCATGCAGCATAACACTATAAATTCTCAAACCACTTTTATGTCATCAAGCAAATCTAATTGCTTATGAGAGATGCAGCGGATCGTTTTCTGTTCATTTTTTCTTGATAATGATGCTACATTTGTTTAACTGCATAACAGAAGTACTGCGCCTGGAACTTTCCCAGTATGAATTTTTGGTGGATTCTTGCAGTGCAACATCCAGCATTAGTTGGGTATCATATTGACTGAAGTATACCCACTCGACAGAGCGAGCCCGACACCACAACCCCAGGGGGAGGGTACAGGGAGGTGATCCCCAGTCCCCGAGGGAGGGGGCATAAATGCCCCCACCTTCCGCCCCTCTCCCGGCGACGACTCGAGCTGCCTGGAACCACTGTCTGACTCACTTCGTCATTTCTGCAACATTCGTGGCCTTTCCTCCAACTTTCGCTCTGTTGAGCACCACCTCTCCTCCTCTAAACCTTACCTTCTTTTTCTGAGACTCAGCTGTCTAAGGCAACTGACAGCAAACTCTTTTCTGTATCCTCCTACTTTCTCTATACTCATTTCAAAGCCAAATGTGGCTGTTGCATATATATAAGCAACAATTTATCTTCCTCTCGTGTTCCTGAACTCGATTCATCTGAATTCTCTACACTCTGGCTTCGGCTTTCCTGTCACTCTCTGACTAAATATATCTGTGCTGTTTACTTATCCCTAATTCTATCAAAAATTCTTCGACTATCTTACTTCTACGATGGAACACATTCTATCCATTTCTCCTTTCTCTGAAATCTCCATTCTAGGAGATTTCAATGTTCATCACCACCTTTGGCTCTCCTCTCCTTTCATTGATCCACTTGGTGAACAAGCCTACACCTTTTCTATCCTTAATGACCTAGAGCAGCTTGTACAGCACCCTACCCGTATCCCTGACCGATTTGGAGAGAGCTCAAACATACTTGACCTCTTCCTTACAACTAATCCTTCTGCTTATCTTTTCTCTCCGTTGGGCTCCTCTGATCACAACCTCATCACCTTAACCTGTCTTATCGCTCTGGTACGGCCTGTGGACCCTCCAAAGAAACGTCGTCTGTGGCACTTTGGAGCTGAGGACTGGGAGGCCCTCAGGCAGTACTTCTTTGATTTTTCCCTGAAATGATTATTGCTTCCATTGCCAGGATCCATCTGGGTGTGCCTTGCGCATTACTTGACATCTCAAAGGCTTTCGATCGAGTCTGGCATAAATCTTTAATTTCCAAACTGCCCTCCTACGGTTTCTATCCTTCTATCTGTGCCATCATCTCTAGCTTCCTTTCTGGTCATTCTATAGCCACTGTTGTAGACGGCCATCGTTCTTCTCCTGGATCTATCAACAGTGGTGTTCCTCAGGGCTCTGTCCTATCACCAACTCTCTTCCTTTTAGTCATCAATGACCTTGTAAGCTGTATATCTAACCCTATCCACTCATAAGTTGATGATTCCACCCTTCACCTTTCCATTCAGTTCCCGCAATGTCCATCTCAGCAGTTACTTCAACAAACAAGGGATGAGGCTATGGCACATCTAATGTTTAATAATACTCAGTTTAATCCTGCATCATCCTTGAACATGCTTGGGGTTTCATTTACTCGGGACTTATCTTGGAAAGATCATATTACATCTCTTGCAAAATCTACTTCCAAGAGATTAGGTGTGCTAAGCCAACTCCGTTCCTTCTTTACCCCTGCACAATTGTTGACTCTATACACAGGTTTTATCCGCCCCTGTGTGGAGTACAACTCTCATGTGTGGGGAGGTTCCCCACATACAGCTCTTCTCGATAGGGTGGAGTCAAAGGCTTTTTGTCTCATTAACTCTCCTCCCCTTACTGACTCCCTTCTACCTCTGTCTCATCGCCGCACTGTTGAATCTTTACCTCTTTTCTACAGTGCTGACTAGGTGCACAAACACTTGCGCAAAGCGCAATTGCGCACCCTTGCACTCTGGTGAATATCGTTTGTGCATTGCGCACCGCACGAGACCATGTGCAATATTGCGCTTGCGCACATGAAAAGGCAGGTGCACAAGCGCAAACTTGGTTGTGCTTGCACAACTAAATTTGAGCTTGGGCACTTGCCTTGTGCACCTGCCCTGTGGATTGTACACTGAGCATTCCAAGGGACACGTGGTCTTGGGAGTTTCCCGCATGGCTGGACAAGGGATGGGGGAGGCTCGGGCAGGTCCCGAGGGTGGGTTGGTGGGGGGAGGCGGGAGGGAAGGAGGGTAGTAGCATTTCTTAAAATGCTTCAACACAGATAATGTATTTTAATATTTTTTTTAATTATTAGTAGTAATAAATAATAATAAATATACATTACTTATTAAGAGTAGCATATGCAATTCCTTACAAAAATCATGAAAACATATTATTTAAGTCAAATATCCACAGCCTAATAATTTATAAGTGTTATGCTGGGTGTTTTTAGTCCGACTTCTCGTCCTAGAAACACCAGCGACTGAGCGGGGTCCTCTTTCCGGACCGGAAGTAAAGCACCCACAAAGGAACAGGACATAAAAACCAGGCAGTACACCTTAACACATCTATTGTCTTAATTCTTACACCGTTACAATATACACAGAGAGATATTCGATATGTTTGAAGACAGGAAACACAGGGTTAGCCTTTAATACAAATGATTATAGTCACACTCACAATATGTCACTCTTCACTTATACATGAATATTTGGTTTTAATATTACAATACCCGTATACTGTTTCTAGGCAGAGATGGCGTTTTATATATTAAGTTCGATACACTAGGAGAGGACGTGACCAAGAGTTGGGGGAATGAATACTACCATAAGTGGGTAGGGTGTGGGTCACAACACTCGCGGGAGTCACTTAGTCATAATAGCACTAGTTCACAAGTCTTTGATGTTTCCTGCACACCTCTGATCTCAACCCACCATTTCTGTAGGTCCTCCCGTATATAGTTATTGATCTTTTCTACTCTGCCAAGTATCGGGCCTCTATACACTGTGGGTAACTTTAGTCACTTATATGTTACTTGGGCCTCTACTCTGTCACTTATCACTGCGCACTTCTATCTTGACTGTTCACAGCACTAGCGTTATTAGAGTCACTGTGTACCCGTATTTTCCTGGCCATCACCTGCTGCGTATCCAGGGCGTGAGAGAGGGGCCCTACGGGGAGCCCTCCTGTAGGGGGCAACGCACTGCCAGCAGGGATGTCACTGCCCGGGTCGAAGTCGTTGTTGGGGTGCAGGGAGGCCCTCCTGTCTGGGAGCCTCGACCTGAGAGGCGGCCCTCACACTGGGGCCTCATCGGTGGTGTACAGGGAGGCCCTCCGGTCTGGGGGCCTCAACCTGAGAGGTGGCCCTCGGGACTAGGGCCAAACAGCTGCAGCAGGCGGGCCTGGCGCATCTGGCTCCTAGGAGAGAGAGTGCCCAGGTTGTCTGGGCCAGGGGGCTGCTGGCCAGACCTGGGAGTCCGGGGGCTGCGGCCGCCTACAGGAGAGAGTGCCATCGGGTGCCGCCTCTGTTGGGTGTCCGTCAGGGACAGGGACCTCCCAGGGGTAGGTGGTAGGTCTTGGACTGGGCCACGCCACCACTCTGACAGCACCTCCGGGGAACCGCTCCTGTTGGTAGATAAAGGGCGTCCCACGCAGCCGAGAGGAAAGGGGTCAGCCGCGCAAGGGACCTCCTGCTTCAGGGGGGCCTTCGAAATCACAAATGAGGGGCGTATGGTGGCCACTCTCTCCTTGTCATGTACGGTGGCCGTGAACGCGGTTTCGTGACTCCTAGGGCTCGCATCTGAAGGAAGTACGGTGGCCGCTCCTTCCCCCGCACGTACTAAGACAGTGCTGGCGGTGCTGCTCCCGAAGGAGGAAAAGGCAGGAGAGGAGTGCACGGGGGCAGCGCCCTCTCTGGTGTGTGCTGAGGCTGTAGCCGAGGGTCTACTTACCCTTACACACACTGCGGCCGTAGCCGTGGGCCTGCCTGCCTGCCGGGAAGTAACTGAAGGGCGTACGGTGGCCATGAACGCGGTGTTACTCCCGTAGGAGGAAAAGGCAGGAGAGAGGTGCACAGGGGCAGCTCCCTCTCCGGTATGTACAGAGGCCGTAGCCGAGGGTCTACTTACCCTGGTATGTACAAAAGCCGTAGCCGTGGGCCTGCCTGCCCTTCGGGAAGTGACTGAAGGGCGTACGGTGGCCGCTCCTTCCCCATCACGTACGGTGGCTGTGAATGCGGTGTTACTCCCGTAGTAGGAGGTAATAGTGGATGAGGGGCGTACGGTGGCCACTCCCTCCCCGTCACGTACGGTGGCCGTGATCGCGGTTCCACTACTCCTCTCTCTGCCAGTCGGGGCACGTTCAGTAACTAACGGCCCGAGGCCGTCCCAAGAGGTGGCTGTGACTGAGGGGCATACGGTGGCCGCTCCCTCCCCCTCACGTACGGTGACCATGATGGCGGTGTCACAGGGGGAAAACAACTGAAGGGAGAACAATGACCGCTTCTTCCCCGGTACGTACGGTGGCCGTACCGCGGTGTTGCCTGGGACTGACTCTGGATCAATCCCACTCCAAACCTGGTGAAGGCTGCCCCGCTTGCAGGGTCGTTGTCTTTTCCCGCTTACCTGGTGTTGTGACAGTTGCGGGGAAGAGGGGCTCTGGACAGGGGTGTCCTGGTGACCCTCTTGTTCCGGGTCAATAGCCCCGCCGTGGTATCCTCCTGGGGTTGTGGTGTGGTGGTGGCTTGGTGGTGGGGTGGGGGGTGGCGGGGTGAGTGGTCCGGCGGCGGCGGGTATTTTAATTATGATTCGGAGATAACTTATATTCCTTTTTTCATGGTGCATTGAGAACAACAGATAGATTCTGGTTAACGTGTTATTTACATTAAAGTTTGTAAATACCGTGCATATTGTTTTCACTAGTGTGCAGATATTGTAACAACTATTATGGTCAATGATAGAGTGGGGAAAAAAAAAGAAAAAAGTTGAGGTTGTATCGCATCAATGGGAAACCACACTAGACTCATTACAGAAGAAGAAGAAGTCAGAATATTCAAACTGCACTAAGGGAAGGAGTTTATGTATATGGGGCGAGTGGTTATTATACTGGCGAAAGCTATGCCATATGAATGTATAACTTGAGGCTTGTTACCATGCAATTTATATTCAACTTTGTCATTCGTTTGGGAAATCGTAATTCATAGCCACCAGAACGCGTGGATACAACTTTATTGGTAAGTGATGGCATTTATTCTGTACGCAGATTTCGAATATAAGTTAATTATGGAGTAATCGTATTATTGAACCTTTAGTCTACTTTTTTCGTTTTTTCCCCCATTTTCTCATTTGATAATTTTGTTGTGAAGAGTTCGAAACGGTGGCAGTTCAGTTTTGTATTACCTTAGGATTGCTTTGGTAAGTTAGGATGGTTAACACGCTTTATTTGAGGCAGTAGAAGCACCTTACCAAATCAGTTCTTCCATCCTCCTGATACTCTGTTATATATTTCTGATCATTGCTGGAGAGGTAAACGTCTCATGTGAAATTTGTTTCCCTGTTGTTTTTATCTATGTTCCACTGTGCCAGTTAGTTTGATATTTCAAGAATGATAGCATAAGGTTGGAGGGGAATGTCCTAACGTAAGTGTTTAATTAAACCTAACCTAGCTTAAGTGTGCCCAACAATTTAATCTAACCTAACTCAACATCCAGTTGGGAAACTAAATCCACCTTTCAGTGCAGGGTCATTCCACGAAAATGTCAACCTTTTGTGTCAAAATCAGAATTGATGAAAAGTATGCAGATTATACATCATTTTAAAGCTTTATCATTGAATGTTATGAATCTGAAGAGAAAAAGAACCTAAACTGTCAACGAAGGGAGTTGCATAAAAAAATTATCATATTATGTCACCGAAGAAAAATCATTGCTGAATTTAGCAATTTTCATAACATCATTGACCAGAGTATGTTATTGTTTGGAATGCTGACATTGTGTTTTATTGAAAATGCGTCTATTTGAGTTGCGATTAACACTACAGTTGTTTACATATACTGTATCTTGTGATCAGAATGTAGCATGACCTTTAAATGGAAGTGTTTCAGGAGTAACATGTCTCACATTTTTTCCCCATTTTTCACATACACAGCCAACAAACTGGAGAATACCAACATAACTTTATATTATAAATAGGCATCCCAAGGCAATGATAATGTAACACTGGCATACTTTGAAACGAACCCTGGTAAGTCATATGGTCTGTCACACACGTTTCGTGCCCACTGTGAGGAACGTTACTGGAAAATGATGTAACGTTTCTCACACACACCTATGAACAAAAAATCAATCTGTGACTATTTACAATGCAGTTGTTCATTATGTCAAAGATGGTGAGATTGCTACAAAGCTATTAGCAGTAATTTCAAATACAGCCTTACACTCTAGCATTGAAGCTCAGGTGTTTAATAGTGCTATTTTTGATTACTTGAATTCTGCTGGTATTCATTTTACACATGTATCATTGTGGACTGATGGGGCAGCAGCCCACTTCAAGGATAGGTATTCTATGGCAGCTCTAACCTTTCACAAAGACATCCACAACTGCACTGTTGAATGGAACTTTCAAGAAAGTTACGGTATCATGGCAAGGGCCCACGTGATGGGGTTGAGGCTTTACTAAAATGGAATGTCTACAGGCGAGTTTTGCAAGGGCGCTGTACAGTAAGGTCTGCTGTAGAATTTTATGAGAAGCCTGCACAAACAACAGATGAAACTGAACTAATTTATGTTTCTACTGAATATATAAACACTAAGTCAAAATATGTAGAGATCTGAAAAAACTGTAAGGCAGCAAAATCCATTCAGCAGTGCAGGTCAGTAAAACTTTTTGGCCACTATAAAGTAACACTGTATCATCTGACTGCAGGCCAATCACCTTTTAACCCGTTAACCGCGGGCTTGTTTTGCTTTGACTTGCGGCTCCCGCGGGCATATTCGCGCTCCGACAGACTCTCTAAAAATATTTGCCAAAAATCAGTTATTAGTCCTAGAATATTAAAATCACATATGCTTATGGCACATACCTTCACCTTTCTCCTGGGGTGTTTGTTGAGCCTTCATCGAGTACCGTAGGACTTGTGGAGACCTCTGAAGTTGGGTAACGAAGTCTCCACTTTACACTTCCCGAGAACCCATAATACTGGTATGATTACCACAGCCTGATATTATCACCAGAAACACTATTCTATGATTTGGTTCTCAAATAGTTTGGAATCCATAGGCCTACTCCAAAAAAAAAAAAACACTGAAAGCAATGAAAATTACGAGGGCGTATGTCCTTCTTACATGACATCGTTCGCCGCTAGAGAGGTGGCCTGCAGTCCTTACGGACCCAGGTTCGAATCCCGGCTGGGGCAGGGAACAGTTTAAGGATTTGAATTTCATTAAATCAGGCTTTACCGATCTACCAGAAGACTCGCCGACATGTCGTAAAAATACCCCCGCTAATACCAATACACCAGTCCTGTATGAGACAGCCCTAGCATGTATTCAATATGGACGGTGGGTGTTAGCGCCGAAGTGGTGACATGCAGAGGTGTATGGTATGTAGGAGGACTGCTGGGCCTTGATAGCAGGCTGTGAAGCCTATGCTCAGAGTCGGACACATAAAAAAAAAAAAAAAAAAAAAAAAAAAAAGTTTATATTTCTATTACTATATAACACTTATATATATCTACAGTCTTTATCCATAAGTTTCCTTCAGTAATAGTAGTTTATTGTCACTGTAGGGATTCAATTTCTCTTTCAGTAAAATACGTAGCATTCACTTCCTCGTCCTGTATACTTGCGTTGAGAGTGAATGTCACTTTCACCTTCACTCTCATAACTCATAGTATTCATACATGCTAGAGTGAAACTTTCACTTTCATTACTCCTAGTATATATACTCATATTCTTATAATACTACTCATTTACATGTCTATTTACGTTCTCTATTTTATTTACATTATTTACATTTCTATTTTATTTACGCTATGTTATGCACTGTCACTTGCAGTAACTTATAAAACTATTTTCCACTGTTCACTTACATTTACATTCATTGCTTTCACTTGGTGTTTACACGTTATTTACAATTCCACTTCCACTGTTTTACTCACCAGAAAGATCGTAGTCACTCTTTATCAATTGTCAGCCCTTTACCTCTTTCCACACGAGGTTTAGTAGGGGGTAGAGGTCACAGGGCCCTTTGCATGGGGCTAAAAAGCGGCGGAAGTTTGCAGGCGCGAATCCGACGTACTTTCACCTTGAAAGAAGACAGTAAACTGATACTGGTGGGCCAGGGTGGCCTACCTAGGGAGAATGCATTACTGCCAACGTCAGCCTCGTGAGAGCTGCTAATATATAGCTATGAAATGATTGGCAGGATATGTAGACAATACATTATAAATTAGGTAGTTCCTGGTGAATGTAAATATCACTTAGGCTTCTCCCTTCCCTCCTTATATATATTTTTATTATGAGAATAGATTATACGGCATATTTCAAGGGGAAATAAACAGCGAAAATTAACGAACGAGTGCATGTGAGGTGTTGTCAGGTGATAATTAGCCAATTCCAGGTGTATGGCACTCTCACTTACCTTATTTCTTTTTGGTATATATTATTTGGTATAAGAATAGGGCATAGGGGTTATTTCAATGGATGAAATCAGTGGAAAATTCCAGGGAAGATTTACTTAGCGTAGAATACAGTATGGTGGCCTGCAATAGTTAGGTAGTTCCAGGTGAATGTAAATATCACTTAGGCTTCTCCCTTCCTTTCTTATATATATTTTTATTACGAGAATAGATTACATGGCATATTTCAAGGGGAAATAAACAGCGAAAATTAGTGAACGAGTGCATGTGAGGTGTTGTCAGGTGATAATTAGCCAATTCCAGGTGTATGGCACTCTCACTTACCTTATTTCTTTTTTGTATATATTATTTGTTATAAGAATAGGGCATAGGGCTTATTTCAATGGATGAAATCAGTGGAAAATTCCAGGGAAGATTTACTTAGTGTACCAAGGCCGGGCAGGTGAGAGTAGAGGATAATGGAGGGGAGGTAGGGAGGGGAGTCAAGAATGGGGAGAAATGGCTAAATTGTCAACAATGGATGGGAGTACAGATGAGATTAGGAGTGCTGACTTGTGTTGGACATTGGCAGTACTGATAGATGATACAAGCCACCACTTGAAAGCCTGGGCGAATTCAAAATAACAGAATCGCAAAAGTGACGCCCCGCGGTATGATCCCTTACTCCCAAGCGTCACGAAAGTGACGCCCCGCGGTTAAGGGGTTAAGCAGTGCTATCTTCAGGAAACTGGCTGTGACCCACTATCTAACTCCAGCACTAGCAGTGATAGGGAAAGTACACCATCTCTTGCCTAAATGTCAGAGTCATTCATGTCCCAGCCTGAGTCACAGAGTACTACTGATATTGAGGCAACACAAAAACCATCCCCAGGTAACTATGTACTAGTTCATTACGTTACCAAGAAGTTGTCAGAGCATTATGTTGCAGTGATAGAATCAGGTCCAGAGCCAGGTATGTTTGAAGTTAATTATTTAAGAAAGAGGGGCACTGACAGAATGGGTGATAGCCAGTTTCATTTTCTTGACAACCCGGACAGAGATGAGATCTTAGAGGATATGGTTGTGCAGGTATTGCCAACTCCTCATGTGTCAAGAATGGCACACACATTCATAGGGGTGAACTTTCCTTCCTCAGTCAATTAGTCTAAAAGGATGAATTTTCCATCTCGATGAGATAGTAGTTGGTCTTTAGTTTTTGTGTTGTTTATATCACTGGTGTGATATACATGCAGGCTTATCATGTAACTTTCACATCAGTTACTGGCTGTAGGGTTACTTACATATTATAAGGTAATTTATGTTCATAATATTCAAAATTACATTGTCCTTTTCCGTTTCATCACCCTCAACCCTGCTTTACAAGTATCATGTTTTGGTTAATTTATCATGTGTTTCACATTAGTACTTGATTTACATTGTTTTGTGATACTTACAATTACTGTAACCTTCATAAGAGATGATTTTGTAATTGTATGAAAAACAAAATTCACACAAGTAACGTTTCTCACTTTTCCTGTATCGTGTCTCATGGTCACATTTTCCTTAACAGTAGCAAAATTCTTAGGAGAAATAGAATATGCTGGGTATGGTTATGATCCTCATACATTGACATATTACTGATATGAAGCACTTCTTGATTGAACCAGTAAAATCACAGAATTATTGAATATACTCTTGCAAAGTGAAAGGTGGGGTAGCATCACTGTAACATTTCTCACGCCACTTTTAAAAATCTATATAAAATCAGAATAGAAACATATGCATTATCTGATTATGGCATAATTTAGTGTGAGGTGTTGGTAGTATACCTTGCAAACGGCATTTATTTATGTTGCATACATAAAATACAAGTGAGAGTAGATCAGTAACTTGACTCTGAATGTAACATTTCTCATGATGGAATGACCCTGCACAGTGGAAGGTTCTTCCATTACAAATTTACACCATACGTTAACAACTGTAGGTAACGTGATAATAAAAACAGTGGGAAATTTTTCAGAAGGAAAAGGTAATTTACCACCCTGAAAATAGTAAAAAAATACAGAAAAGAAACTGGAAGAAGATAAATTGATAAGGTCATTCTACTATCTCAGATAAAATGTATGTTTACCGTTTTGATCATACTAAGAGAAGAAATTTGGGCTTTGTGTTGTGATCAGTTTGTTAGCTGTGGGAGTATATACGGTACTGTCAATCATGTACTCCTCTGTAATGTAGTTTGTACATATGCGTTCTGTAGTCATAGCCCCTTCAAGAAATGTCTATCTATATACAGTACCCAGGCTTCTTCCCTCAAGGACAGGGAGGTAGCCGAGACAGGACGACACACTCCCAATTTTCTCATCCACTCAAACACATTCATTCGCATCTTAGCCCCAAAGTGGAGAAGGGACAGATCCTCACTGCACCACACTGCACGAGGGTCAACTGTGAAGTGCAACCAGTGACATCCGCAGCAGGTCCCGACAGCAGAGCTGGTTTACCTCTGCCATATGATAATGGACCCATCCCCTTACCCACACCTGACCTGATCAACTGATCCGACAAAATATGGGAGAATATCCCCTCAGGGCTGCGTCATCATTTATTCATTCACAATTTCTCTTCATTCATTTCTGTCATGCACAGCCACTTTTCCTTGTTCAACAGACATCCCTCTCGCATCCAGTGCTCTCTTCAAGAAATGTAACATCAGGAAATACAAAGTTGTTGCTCTGAAATATTGGTGAAAATTTTTAATGGAAAATACTCTAAACAATATAGATAACTGATTTACTGAATTGTCTACATAAACTACATTTATTCTAGTTGAATGACAAACCTAATTGCTTCCTATAAGCCGGGAAACCATTCACAATGCTGGGTGGTAACTACAGTATTTGACCAGCCCATACATGTTCCTGACTTAAAACACGTGGGTTGGTGGAGGGTAAGTGACCCCCTCCATAAAACAGCCATCTGAGGGACAAACAGCCACCCATTATGGGATTGTGACATCTGGCTGTGGATAGATAGATCATTTACTGTACTGTATATGCACAAATATTCATAAGTACAGGTCTTAAGAAGCTCAGAAAGGTACATTTGAAATATGTGATGTAATTATTCGGTCAGCCAACTGCCTCACCCTTCTTCATTTCATATTTTTTCATGTCTTTGTTGCACATTGAAATGAGAGCTCCAGTCACTGCTAAGGCCTAGCCAAAAGTGGACACGTATTGTTCCCCACCTTGAACATACAGTAATAATGTATGAGATATAGGCTAGCAATGGTGACTGTTGATAAATGTTGTATTTTTCATGTTTTTTGTTGCATTGTTAGTGGTTCACATCTTAATTGTGCTGGTAATGAGATGTAGTATATTTTCTATGTACAATATAGCTACATATGAATCGTGATGACTATGCATGTACCGGAAATAATAGTAACCCATTTGTGCACAATGACTCAAAATGAGTCAAAATGATGTTAGTCTGAAGAGGAACTGATGACACACTTGTCAGTGTTGGTCTGAAGGGATGCCAATTAGGCAATTCTGGGCAAAATTATTCACCAAATATTATGGTTTAGCTCGAAATGCATGAATATTTGATGCGTCATAGGGGAAGATGTCTATTTCCAGGCCAACACTCTCAAATAGGTGGCATTCTCTTAGTTTTTGTTTGGGGAGGAAGGGGAGGCTTGCGCGACTTTTGGCGATTTACTCGAAAACTATTGGTCTTATCAGAATTCTGACAATGCCACGTGAAAACTCGTAAAATTCTGCATCTAGACATATGCTTAGCACTTGCATTATGCAGGCAGAATTTTGTGCTAGAGTGTAGGACAGTTATTTTCACTGTTGAACAACAGAATTCTCACCTCATTTCGGTACTTTCTCGGTACTTTTACTCATCAATTTTGTGCGTTTTTATTAGCTTATTGTATAGTATAAACATCAGGAAAGATGATGGTATACAATTTATACCATTATAACTCATTTCTTGGATACATGGGAATGTTTTCCTTTGTGTAAGAGCCCAGCCTGCCCTCATAGCATTTCCTCTGATCATGTCATACACACTTACAGAAAACTTACGGTGTGCGAGGGGGCAACATTCACAGCCACTCCACAAGTTATTATTTTTTTAGTTGTAAATGAGTACATTGTTATACTTTTTTATACCAATAATAATGCAGTTCTGTAGCTGTTGTGCATTTTTCAAGGGTATATTGCATTTGGTAATCCTTAAGGAGGCATTGGACCACCTATATTTGCAGTTTTCTTCTGTTTTCTCCTTACCTTAGTCTTCATGGGGTTCTTTAAGTTTTTTCTGTTTGTTTTTCAAATTTCAGTGTTTTATTTCTTTCAAAAGTGGTGAAAGGCATTAAAAAGAGCAATGCTTGTTTAAGGACTGACACCATCTTGTGGTATGCGAAGACGGATGGACACCATTGTAGAATGTCATTTTTGAATGAAGTTACCAGTGCCTATTTATCCAAACCTAATCTGAATTTTTGTAACAACCCAGCCTTATTTATCCTAACTGAGCCAATTTTTGCTAACCAAACCAATTTTATGCTAACCTAACCAGTTTTATGCTGACCAGACCAAACTTAGGTACCATAACCAATCTTAATGTATCCCTTTTGTAACCATATTTTCTGTTATTGATGAATCTTCTTCATACTTGAAAATGCAGTACTGTACATCACTGAATCATTATAAAGGTAGGATTTTTATTTTTTTATTTTTAAGAGGAGGTCCTATGTCTCCTTAAGGATTACAGAGCTTTCTTTAGGTTATATTTATGGCAAAAAGAAGCTATCCTATTTTCTGATATACAGTATTTCCTCTGTTATCCGGATGTTTATTATCCTGACACTGTGATCTGGCTGTTTGAAACCATTATTTGTAGGGTACATTTCTCCATTTGATCCGAAAGAGATGCAGAAGAGAGAGAGTCCTCCTGGAATGATGCTGATGAGTGTCTGTAGAGTTTTGGAGCAAATGTGCATGTGGTAATGATGGGAGATCTAGATGCTAGAGTGGAAAATGTAGCAGTTAAAGGTGTAGTTGGTATGCATGGTGTGCTTGGAAGAAATGAAAATGGGGAATAAAAAATACGGATGTGTGTTGAACGAGAGATGGTGATTGGAAATACCTTGTTTGAGAAGAAAGATATTTATAATTATACCTGGGTGAGACAGGAGGGTGGAAGGGTTGTTGATAGAGCATTGTTGGACTATGTGGTTGTGTCCAGGAATGTAAGAGGAAGATTGTTGGATGTGAGAGTTTTGTGAGGAGGGTGGAGGTATGTCTGACCACTACCTGGTGGAGGGAAAGTTGAGAATAGGTAAGAGATGGGTGAGAGCTAGGAGACTAGGTGTGGCAGGGAGGTTTTGAAAGCGAGGGAATTGGATAAAAGAGTGAAAATGATAGAGTATTAGGAGAAGTTGAAATAAGTGAAGTGTCAGTGAAAAATCAGGAAAATGGCAGTGTGCAGGAGGAATGGCAGTTGTTTAAGAGTGCTGTGGTGGGGCATGAGGAAGAGGTGTGTGGTGGGAGACGAGTAGGTGGTGGTGTAAAAAAGGGAAGTGAATGGAGGTGCATGAAAATATGGCTGTGGCTGAGAAGAGACATGTATGTGAAGTGTGGCTGCAGAGGAAGGATGAGGTGTCATATGAGAGGTATAAGGAAAAGAGGAATAGGGCAAGAAGGGCTGTGCATGATGCTAAAGTGACAGCAGATGAGAGGCGGGGTAGGCGGTTGCCTAAGGATTTTCAACAGTTTAAGAAAATGTATTAGTGCTGCCTACTTCTTCCTTAGCCTTTATCATTCTTTTTCTGTGCCTACCCTCCTTTCTTACTATTTCTCCCTTCTTTCCTGTCACTTTTTATTGCTTTTCTTTCCTTTACAGATGGCTGTACATTGAGTGACAAGCCAAATGGTTTCCTGTAAGCCAAGAAACCATTTACATTGCTGGGTGGTAACCATATAACCAAACCATACATGTTCCCTACGTTTCAGCGAGTGGGTTGGTGGAGGGTTAATGCCCCTCCCCGTAAAACAAATAACTCTAAGTCAATGGCCACCCCTTATGGGATTATGGCATCTGACAATAGAATAGAATAGTAATATAAGAAAATGTTTTGGAAGGAGATGAAAAGAGTGTGAAAGGGAGAGTCTGGGAAGGAGGAGTGAGTAAAAACAGAGGATGGAAGGATGTTAATTGAGTTTAGAGATGTATCGATACCGATACCACAAAATTGTACCTATACCGATACCAGTACCAGTGAGGGAGGGTGGTGCCTGCCGTCTGAGGGCTGTGACACTGCCCTGAGCCACTGATGCAAGGCTACCAACCTGTCTCATACATGTCCATGGTGGCAGATGTGGCTTACTACCAAAGAATGTACTGCATTACTATGCGCCATGTACTCAAAGTAATATGATACTAAATATTTGGATATTACCAATAATTTTTTTTTTTCATCCTTATAAAACACCCAAATTCTGTTTAACATAATACCTTCCAGTGATTGATATGCTACACACTAAATTTCTTTTAAGTATTGGTAGTATTGGCAGACAATCGGCCAATACCAATTCTGATACCGATACTCTGAAAATGGGCCGATGCAACTGATACCAATACTGATATATCGGCACATCTCTAATTGAGATAGATGCAGTAAGGAAGATGAGCAGAGTATTTTAAAAGATTGTTAATTGTAGAGGAGGAAAGAGAGGCTGACATTGTGGCAGATGGAAGGGTGCAGGGAATAAATGTGTTGAGAGAGTTGATTGATTCTTTGATCAAGATGGAGGAAGTTCAGGAGGCAGTAAAGGAGATGAAAGCAGGGAAAGCAGCAGATATGAATGGGTGTGCTGTGGAATGCCTGAAAGATGGTGGAGCAACTATTGTGGAGTGGTTAGTAAGATTGCTGAATGTATGTTTTGTGAGCGGTATGGTGCCAGTTGATGGCACAAGCTTTTGTGTGGTTCCGTTGTGTAAAGTTAAGGGTGATAAGTATGAATGTACTAGCTTTAGGGGTATAAGTCTGTTGAGTGTTGTATGTAAGGTGTATGGTAGAGTGTTAATTAACCCGTGCCGTCCCGGCGACGTGAATTAACGCGGCAACATTGCAAGGTCCCTAATTTGTACAATTTTCAATTTTTCGAGTGATTTCGCGAGTGATTTTTGGCACGTATACACGGGACACCTTCCTCTATTCCTCTACAAGATGCCAAGCAGGAACAATGCCTTACACCGCATAACCTCTCCTCCCCCCCCTGCACGCCATTATCTCGACAATTCACCTGTTACCAGTGACCTGGCCAATAAAGACATTCAGGGCCAGAGTGATTCCCCAATTGATGACAATGTGGAGGACAAAGTTTAGAGGAAGAAATAGTCAGAAATGATGATCAGGTAATATGGGAAAAAAAAGGTCATGAATGGTGATGAGTTAGTGAAACAATGCTTATAATGCATATATTACTGTTTGAATACCAATATACTCTTGTACTACGTATAAATTCGTACCAAGTAAATAAATAAATACTGTTTATGAGTGGATAAAATAGTTACCCTCTCATAGAACTCTTTTTCTTTGGTGCCAGCCTGTTAGAAAACCCAGTCAGGTAAGGAAGTACTCACACCTAAATCCGGTATTTTAAACCTCAGGTGAGCGATTTCTCTATGAATTTTCGATGTTTCTCACCAAAAGCGGATGTTTGAGCCAAAAAAAAAAAGGTCCAAAAACGTTTGGATGGGGCGGGTTAAGAGAGTTAGAGAGGGTACAGAGGGAGTGATTGGTGATGAGCAGTGTGGCTTTAGGAGAGGGAGGGGATGCATAGATCAGGTGTTTCTTGTGAGACAGGTGTATGAAAAGTATTTAGCGAAAGTTAAGGATTTGTTTTGGGCGTTCATGGATTTAGAGAAAGCATATGATAGAATTGATGGAGAGGCTTTGTGGACTGTTTTGAGATTGTGTGAACTTGATGGTAGTTGTGAAAAAGCGTTAATAGTTTTCACGTTAAGAGTAGAGTGTGTGTAAGAGTGGGAAATACTGTGAGTGATTGGTTTCCTGTGAGAGTGCGGCTGCAGCAGGGATGTGTGATGTCACCTTGGTTGTTTAATATTTATATGGATGGCATTGCAAGGGAGGTGAATACAAGGATGTTAGGTGGAGGTTTAAGGTTGGTGAGTGCTGATAGTAGAGAGTGGAATCTGAATCAGCTGCTGTTTGCAGATGATACTGCACTGGTGGCTGATTTGGAGGGGAAATTGAGACAGTTGGTAGAGGAGTTTGGAAGGGTGTGTGAAAGGAGGAAATTGAGAGTTAATGAGAGTAAGAGTAAAGTGATGAAGTGTATGAGGTTAGTAGATGGTAGGAGGATGAATATAGTTTTGAATGGTGAGTTGCTTGAGGAGGTAGAGTGTTCTAAGCATTGAGGGTCACATGATGCTATGGATGAAAGAATAGAGGTAGAAGTGAAGTTTAGAATAATTGAAGTAGGAAAGGTTCTGGGAGGAATGAAAAAAGTATTTAGATGTCATTCACTTAGAATGGCTGTAAAGAGAAGGCTGTATGAGGGTGTTGTGGTGCCGATTCCATTAAATGGGGCTGAAACATGGAATAAAGATGTAGAATATAGGAAAAGTTTCAGAAATAATGGAGATGAGGTGTCTGAGGAGTGTGTGTGGAGTGACACATATGGATCAAGTGAGAAATGATGAAGTGCGAAGGAGAACTGGAGTTATGTGGGAAATGGCTTATCAAGTTGAGCAGAGTGTGTTGCAATGGTTTGGGCATATGGAGAGAATGGATGATGAGCGATTGGTGAAAATGATAACTGGATCAGATGTGAGAGGTATAAGGCTGAGAGGTAGACCACGAACAGGATGGATGGACAATGTGAAGAGAGCATTGGATGTGAGAGGGACGTCTGTTGAGCAAGGAAGGGTGGCTGCTCATGATAGGAATGATAGGAGAAAAATTGTGAATGAAGAAATGGTGATGCAACCCTGAGTGGATATTCTCATGCATTTAGTTTGATCAACTGATCAGGTTAGTTGCAGGTAAGGGGATGGGTCTATTATGATGTGGCAGCGGTAAAACAGCTCTGCTGTCGGACCCTGCTGCAGATGTTGCTGATTGCACTGCGCAGTTGACCCTTGTGCGGTGTGGTGCGGTGGGGATCTGTCCCTTCTCCACTTAGGGCTAAGATACAAATAAATGTGTGTGTTTGGATGAGTAAATTAGGATTGTGTCATCCTGTCTTGGCTACCTCCCTTTCCTTGGGGGAAGCAGCCTAGGTATGCAGATAGATAGATAGATAGATCTGGACAAAATGCATGCGTCCAAATGGAAATTATGGCTGCGTGAACATTTTTGCCTGGCCGGGAGGGAATAGTCCGATGGCGCCGCCTTGTTTGATTGGGTAGTTCACCCAGTGTCTGCTAGAGACCCCCTCGATCGTTTCCAGTTCCCTCCCGGTGACAATGTAGTGAACAGTTCCTCTCAGACAGTTGTTATGATGGCACATGTGGTGGTTTTTGTGGTTGTTCCCTACCTGCTTCAGGCTTGCTGTTCCTTCCATACCTCCTCCTAGGGTGTGTGATGATGGCCCTTCCACCAGGGAAAAGGTAGAAGGTAGTTCTGACTCTTTAGAAGCAGGAGACCCTGGGTAAGATTGATGCGGGATGGTCAAATCGTATTGATATGTTTTATTGTAGCCTCCTGTACTGTACCATGATTTTATTCTATTTTATCATAATTTTATTCTATTTTACCATTATGTTGTGTGTGCATACTGCATTTTCCTTGTGTAGCCATTTTTTTTTTTTTTTTTTTTTTTTTCATATCTGCCGGGTGATTGCTTGTCTGTGGTTGATGGGTCTGCTTGACCATGGTAATTGCTTGGCTGTTCTTTATAGGCCAGCTTGACCAGATAGAGTAAACAACATGAAGAAGTGTTGTACGACATACTGTAATGGCCTTTTACACCGGCTTTCAGAGTTAGGTTCTGTACGAAGGGTGGGTCAGGGGAGAAGTCCATTACCCGGACTTGCCTTTGGCTCTATTAAGTCAGATAATTGAGGGATTCTTGTACAGATATAAAATATCTACCAAATACTGCTGAATTACCTGGTGTACATGCAGTTTGTGGTATGAAATATTTTACTGATTCATGTGAACCAAAAGTTTTGAAGTGAGTTTCATACAGGCCTTTGGTACTTTAAGAACAGGGGCTATTATGGTGGGATCTCCCAGTGTGCAAGAATATGATCGACAAAATGTGCCGCTTATTGGAAATTTTGCATATTAGAAACCATTAAATCAATGGAAGTAAATGTATATGGTCGACACCTCACCCTGTCTTTGTCATGTACAGTACTGTACTTCCCCATTATCAACTATCATTTTAAGAAAGACTTTCACTCAAAGAAAGATAATTGAACAGTGAATGTAGTGTGTTAGGTAGTGCTTTATTGTATAATTGCGGGATTAGCAACCAAATTGTGCTTGTACACTGTCACTTGCCGGCTTCCACAAATCTTGTCGGTTCGTAAAATCCTCTCTTCTTCTTGAGAATGTTCGTCACTGTCGATTCACCTAAGTCAAGTTCATGTCCATTGTTTGAGTTCCTTTTACCTTGCTTATGCAACTCTGTAACCTTCATTTTCAGCTCCAAAGTGACTCTGTTATTCTTGGAATGAAGCAGTGGGGCCATGATGTAACATGTGAGCGTGAATTAGTCTTGCACAGTGCTAAAAGCACCACTATATGAAAGTCTGATGTGGGCAGACACAGACTGAGAGTCTTGAGCCTTGAGAGATGCCATAAGGAGGGGAAAGGGTGGAAAACTGATCAGCCATCTGGTGGTGGCTTCGAATACTACTGCTTTGAGTGGGAATACCGTTTTTCCCTTGCTTGCAGATGACTGATTTGCATTTTTTAGAATCACATTTTGCATATTAAAATTTTTATTTTTTTTCCCAAGTTGAGCACACATATGTTTTGCATATTGAGATCCTGCATATTGGGGGACATAGCTATGTGAGGATTACCGGTAAGCAATGAAGAAGGGTATTTTAGTCATATTTTCGTTATACATTTACAGTACTTCCCTTTATGTCGTCAGTTTTCAAGATTATATTTTTTTAAACCTTCAGATGGTGACTTTTTGTTGAGGTGTCTGTTCAGTTCAAAGTACAGTACAATTCCAGTTGACTGAGAAGCTTGGGGGATTTACGGTACCTTCCCAGTTACATATTTTTCCTGAATATCTGATATATCTGTCTGTCTATAGTCAGATGCCATAATCCCATAAGGGGTGGTCATTTGACTTTGAGTTAGCTAATTGTTTTATGGGGAGGGGCACTGACCCTCCCCAACCCACTTGTTGGCACGTAAGGAACACATATAGATTGGTTAAATGGTTACCAGCCAATGTTGTAAATAGTTTCCTGGCTTCAGTGAAGCCATTAGGCTTGTCACTTAATGTAAAACCACCTGAAAAGGAAAGAATAATAATAAAGAGTGACAGGAAAGATGGGAGAAATTGGAAGAGAGGAGGGCAGACACAGAAAAAGAATGACAAAGGTGAAGGAAGAAGTAGGCAGTGCATGAAGTGAGTGGATGATGGTCACCACCACCTACCTAAATCTGATAAATACTGTTATATATAGGCTGTATCATTGCAGTACGCATATATTCAGTAGTCACCACTCATACGAGGGACCACACTGACAGTTTACATTTGAAACATTTTCTCCTCTTATACACACTGCATAGTTGTAACACATGTGATTGCAGTGTTGCAGTAGTGCAAAATGCACACTAAGTCCATTTTGTTAAATATTTTTCATTATTTTTTTTCATAAAATCATGGAAAAAAGTAAATAAAAACATAAATCTTGATTTTTTGGTGAAATTATTTGGAAACAAACGTTGTACAGTAGAATTATCACAACTCCGTTGTTCACAAATCAGCTGTTCATACAGCCGCTGCCCGCCCGTTTCTTCCTCACCTGACTGCAATCACTCCACCCCTCACTTTCCATGCAGATGTTTAACAGATAATAAAATAAATACTGTACCAAGGATTGCCATTGCATATGCATTCTAAAATGAATTTATACAGTGTATGAATATGGTTTGCTTTGGTGCGAGTGCTTTGTGGCCCAAATTTATACAATGTTTAAATTCATCTTAGAACACATTTGCACTGGCAGAGAAGATAAAATCTAGTTGACAGAAATGAAGGTTTGTTTTGTTGGACAAAATGCTGTGTTTGCAATTCCTACGTATTTATTCTGTCATCTGCAGAACATCTGAATGGCAAATGAAGTGGAGTGACAGCAGTCAGATGAAGATGACATGGGTGGCCGTGACAATATGCACAGTTGATATGTGAATAAGCAAGTTGTGATAATTCTAATGTACAACGTTTTTTTCCAAATCGTCAATTCAGTCATGAATGTTTAAGATTTTTCTTTATTTTTCCATAAGTTTATGAATAAAATAATGAATCTTATTTAAGAGAATGGACATGCTAAGGTAGTGTAAGATAATGCAGGCTGGTGAGTAGTCAGCTTGTTAGGAAGAAACTGTGCTGGTAAGACACATTTTATATTTGGCCAATGAAAGAGCTTGCCTTTTTTTCAGTGGATTTATTCATCATGCTTTTCGTATAATATTTCTTGAGCTTGGGTCCCAAGGACTTATCAAAAGTCAAGGAATTTCCAACATTAAACTTTGTCATTACTGTCTTATTATGTTCACATTTTTCAAGTCTACTACATGTGTCCAGCCTCTGTTTCAAGGATGAGCACAGTGTGGTTAAGATTAGTTTGCACTTTAGGCATCACGACACAACAACAGCAAGAGTGCTTGTTTACTGACTGGCGGCAGTATGCAGAATGGTGGTTTGTTGAGGTTTGGGGGGGTGATCAAATTTGAGGAGGGGGGAGGAGGGCTGAGAAATTGATTAACTAGGAAATGACCTTGACCAGAAATGCCTTCACCTTACATCAACCGACTTCATCCAGTCTCACATGACACGTGACTATCCCATGCGGGGGGTGGACATTTAAAGTTATATTTTTGTTTATGCATTTGCCAGACTCATAATTCCTTATCTGGATACAGTACTGGGTATCTGGGATTGTACTGTATTAGGCCTATACCTTTCTGTAATCTCTTCATAATTACAAATGAGAGGGTGGTGGCAAGGTTATAGCAGTAGAAATTAAAAGTCACAAGGTGCAACTTTTTTTTTTTTTTTTTTTTTTTTTTAGTGCACAAAAGTCATGTTAACAATATTTCAGACCAATGACGCACTGATGCATCATTTATTGGCCAACCAACTCTGGGCCGATGACACGCCAGTGTGTCATTTGTTGGAGCGATTTTTCATAGCACAAATACATGGCACATCAGTTTGGTGAACACAGGCAACAAATCTTTATTTTGTTGGAAACTTCCAGCGCAGGAATGGGGTGGAAAAGTTATGCAAGGCTGGCCCGAAATAGTGTTAACATGTTTCCCGCCTTGTGAGCCACTGGTGTACCATTTGTTGTATTCTTTCGTAGTGTGTTGGTACATTGATGGTACAATAATGAGTAATAATTTGTTTTCACTTTTTCTTGTATTTCATCTTCAGGAATATTGAGTGGGCAGATTTTTTGCTGCTGCTTCTACAGTAGAAAACATATTGAATAGGATAATAATATTACATTAGAGAAATGCCTACCGGTATTTGTTAAGAGGATATATATCAGACTTCCAGTAGTGACTATTACATTTCATTTAAATGTCAAACAATAATATTAATTGCACAAAAACATTGAAAAACAACCCTGTCTTACAGAACTAGGGCCATGAGTTGCAATTATGGTTTTAATGAAACAAAAACAAAAACAAGGTAAATTTACTAATGATAAATATTTGTGATTTTTACTGGAAGAAAAAATGGAGTAGCCAGTCTTGTTTTGAACAGTCTACATTCACTTTGTTAGGGAAAAAAAAAAAAAAAAAAAAAAAAAAAGATAAGTCCTAGATGTTTGTGATTATTAGAAGTGTTTTATAATTAAAATTGATTAATTTCAATTAATAATAATGGTCTATCTATCTGTCTATAGCCCGACGCCCTAATCCCGCAAAGGGTGGCCGCAGACAAAACGCCTCCAAGTCACTCTGTCACCCACCATTTGACTCCCCTCCCCCCCCCTCACCCCCCCCTCCCTCGTATACCTCTCAACTCCATCCCTCCACCTCATCCTCGGTCTACCCCTCCCTCTCCCTCCCTCCACCTCACCTACATACACCCTCTTAGTCAGTCTTTCATTCTCCATTCTCTCCACATGTCCAAACCACCTCAGTGTATTTCTCCTAATCTTTTCAACCACATCCACATCTACCCCACAACGTTCCTTCACTTCTTCATTCGTCAACCTGTCCCTCCACGTCACTCCACATGCTCCTCTCAAGTAACTCATTTCCACTGCTCTCACTCTTGACTTGTTCCCCTCTTGCAAGGTCCACGCCTCGCTTCCATACGTCAGGGTAGGGATCACAATACCATCATGCAGTGACTTCTTAACTTCCATACTCACCTCCCTATTTCTCATCACTGCTTTCAGTGTACCAACAACCTTCCTTCCCTGCTGTACCCTTTCACGTACTTCATCCCCCAAAGTTCCATCCTTACTCATCACACTACCCAAGTACTTGAATGCACTCACATTCTCCATATCCTCACCATCCAACCTCACTGCACACTCTGTGACTTCATTCCTCTCAAACACCATAACTTTACTTCTGTTTACATTAACTTTCAGCTTCCTCCTCCTACACACTGTCCCAAATTCATTCACCAAACCTTGCAACTCCCATTCATCTTCACTCAACAATACTGTATCATGAGCAAACAGCAACACCGGAAGCTTCCAAATCTCACCCTCATTCATTAGGGCCACCCCCACATCCACTGCCCTACCTTGCACCTCCTTTACAACCCCATCCATATATATATTAAACAGCCATGGAGACATCACACAACCCTGTTTCAGTCCCACATTGAGATCAAAGAACTCACTCAGCTCACCATCCACTCGCACCGTAGCCCTAGCTCCCTTGTACATACTCTTCACAGCACTCAGCAATTTCCCCTCCACTCCATATATTCTTAATACCTTCCACATACCTTGCCTATCTATTCTGTCATAAGCTTTCTCCAAGTCCATGAAGGCAGCATACACTTTCCTTCCCTTCTCTAGATACTTCTCCACTAAACATCTTAGAACAAATATCTGATCTACACACCCTTTTCCCTTCCTAAATCCCCCTTGTT